>NW_024081228.1:1041047-1264399 GCF_003009895.1 Hyaena hyaena
TGCCTATTTTTATTTTCCATTCTGTCTGTAGCCATAGTTTCTTTGATGTCCCCTATGTTTTTTTCAAGCCCAGCTATTAATTTTACCATTATTATTCTAAAATCTTGTTCAGTGATGCTGCTGATATCTGTTTTGAGCAGTTCATTAGCTGTCATTTCTTCTTGGAGTTTCTTTGGAGGAGAGGTCTTTCGTTTCGTCATTTTAGTTAGGTTTCCGGCTCTTGTTGGTTTTAAAGACCTGTTATGTTCTCTGTTTCTATGAGCACTGCTATATCCAAGAAGGCTCTTTGACTTTCCAGGGCCTATCCTTTCAGAGAGTGTTTTTTGAATGGTATCCCTCGGTCTCTCTTGTTGGGACCTTGGTTATTTTATTTTCCTATTCGTAGTGATATTTGGGACTCTCCACCTTGTGTACTCTAGCTTATTTCTTGAGGTAGCCTATCATCCGTTTATCGTGAAGAGTACAGACGGCTGAGGTCCAAGGGGCTCGATCACAGTGGCTTCCATCTTCTTCCCCAGAGAGCTTGGGGTGCACCACCCTCCACGAATGAGGGCGCCCTCAGCATCCCGGAAAATCAATCTCAACCCCGGTGTGGATGGGTTTTTATGGAGGCTTCATTAGGCACAATTGATTAAATCTTCTTTAGACTGTTTTAAATTAGAGTCTTAAATATTTCAAAACTGAAAATATTTGGCCTTGGACTAGAACTTAGTTAAGTTTTCATTTAAAGATAGGTTGTTTGTGGCAATAACTGCACCAACAATTATTTAGAACTTAATTCAGTAAAATGCTAGGTCAGGTGCAGCGAATAAAATCAGCCCTTGAATTATATTTGTGGAAGGCATAGAAGTCGAAATACTATAAAAATTAGTGAATGCATCAGTTGTGTGGTAATTACTGTAGCGTGTGATTATAGCAAGAATCAAGTTTATGAAAAGTCCATTCTAGGAAGACACTTGTGGGGATGAGCACTGAGTGTTATGTGGAAACTAATTTGACAATAAACTATTTGTAAAAAAAAAAAAGAAAAGAAAGAAAAGTCCATTCTGCTTTTAAAATTTGCCCTACTAGAATACTTACTAGTTGAGAATCTTGCTATAGTTGGTGGACTCCTTGATAATGCAATCTCTGGAAGTTATCCAGAAACAATCCCTTTATAGGAGATTTTGCTATAACTCGCCTAGTTGTATGACTTGTTTGCCTTTGGTTAATAACCACATATTCTAAAACGTAACTTAAACCTACTGGGGAGGTGAGAGTATTACGGAAAACAGAGTGAATGCCAAAATAACTCAGGTGAAAAAGACACTAGAATAAGAAATGGGAAAATAATTTTATATATGGTTTTGTTCAATTTAATCTTGTACGTTTAAGATTTATTCCATTTGTTAGGCTGCTTGCCAGTAAATACTATTTAATGTAATCTTTACTCTTAAAATTGAATTTTTTCCTTGGCTGTGTACATATTGCTGGACCATTTTGGTTTTCTCACCAATCAAATTATAGTATTGTTTTATTTTGTGGTGAGTTTTTAATATATATTTACATATAAAGCATTAACACAGGCTGTGTCTCAGGTAAAAACACTGGACTAATTCCAAAGAAGTTTTCTGTTATCATCCTTGATTAATTTGAGGCAGGCTGAATATTTTATTCTGCAGTGGTAATACCTTAGTCCTAGTTGTTTCCTGACGATATTGATAACTCAAGTGAACTTAGGAAACAGAAAACATAATGCCAATGATAATTTTACAGGATATAAAATGTTATTCAAATAGTCTTTATGGGGTGTCTGACTGAAAGAGTTGATAGAGCATGTGAATCTTGATTGGGTTCATGAATTTGAGCCCGGCATTGGGTGGAGGGTTTACCTAATTTTAAAAAAGTCTTTATTTCATTATTTGTATATTTATAAAAAAATATATGTATTTACTAACTGCTTAATTTTATGAGTAAGTTCTAGAATATGCAAAATTGAATAGAATACTAAATTGATAATTTGAAAGAAAATGGATACCAGGGGGAAACATATAGTTAAATTCAGAGGGTAACAGATAAACAAACATTTATGTCATAGAATTTGGTGTTAATAAAGAAGACCATAGATTGTTTTCTGAGCTTATTAGTAGTAAAAGCAAGATCTGTATCAATTAGTAACTATGATTTCATGTATAATAAAAGGACTAATGTTTATCAATCACATAGTATTCTAAGAATTGTGCGCTGTATTTGCAATGTGATGATTTAATTATTGCATTGAACCTGCAAAGTGGTGATGTTGTTCTATTTTATATATACAGAAAGGGAATCTCAGAGAAGTCAAGTGTTCTGTTTGAAGGCACATCTATTAGCCGGTTGAGCTCTGATGTGAATCGAGACACTTTTGTCTCCAAAATCCATGATCTTATCCACAGAAGCCAGTTTTCATAAGATGAACTAAATCAGTTGCTTCAGAAAAATAAACATTATTTTAGTTGTGAGGAAAAGAGAAAAAAAACTTGTCTATGGGGCTCAGGCTTGATTCAGGGATACAGGGGTGCCTGGCTAGAGGAATGTCTGTCATACAGATCCCTTCAAGCAGTCCTTGTGACTATCTCTTTGCTCTTTGCTGTTACCAAATTATTTTGTCTTGAGGCTATGAGCAAATAGATTTTCTAAAAGCTGTATCTCCTATGAACAGTTAATATGCAAGCCAAACAGAAGACTTGTTTGTCAGAATTTTAGTAACTCTGTCCTTATCAAGATCTAGAAAAGATACTTTTATAACCAAGAACTAAATCTAGAACTTCATTTATCTTGCAGAATTTTGATAAATATTCAATGATGCTTTCAATAGTTTGAATTTTTTACATAATCTTTTACTTTTCTATCATCTTTTATCTAACCATCGAACTACAGTTGTTCTATGATATAAACTTTTGGTTTTATTTTATTAATTTTAATAAATACTTGAACATTCATGGTACCATATGAATTTATAATAAATTTTATTTTGGATTTTATTAAGTCAAGAGTTTTTGGGGTTTCTTTCTTTTTTTTTATTACAAATAGTTTATTGCCAAATTGGTTTCCATATAATACCCAGTGCTCATCCCCACAAGTGCCCTCCTCCATGCCCATCTCCCCCCTACCCCCCACCTCCATCAGTCCTCAGTTTGTTTCTCAGCATTCAAGAGTCTCTCATGGTTTGCCTCTCTCCCTTTCCCCCACCATTTCCCCCCTTCTTCTCTGCCATGGTCCTCAGTTAAGTTCCTCCTAATCCTCCTATACATGCAAACATATGATATTTGTCCTCTGCCTGTAAGTCAAGAGTTTTTTTAAAGCATTTATCTTAGTGAAAGCACTGTGAAAAAAAATTTAAATTATTTTACTATTAGTTATGAAAACCTTGGTTATTTTACTTTCCTAGCTGTGTACACATTTTGGATCTGCTTGTAGTATTTTATGTATGTAAAAATTTTTAAAATAAAGTTTATATCTCCATATTGTTTTCAGTACCCAGAGTTAAATTGATTTTTTTTCTTGCATTTCTATTATAGTTTTAAAGAGTGAAAGCAAGTGTACAAAGAAAAAAAAAAACCCTAAAATCACCTAAAAGTTCTTTCATTCAGAAAAAATAATCATTGGCTTTTGGTGAACTTCATTTTATATATCTTTCTATATGCGTGTGTGTGTGTGTGTGTGTGTGTGTACATGTATGTGTGTAATGAAGTAAAAGAGATGGGAAAGGGTAAATAATCTGATAAAGTAATTTGCAAAATGTATATTCCATGTATACTATTTCTTAACAATGAATATTTCATTTTTTTATATAACAAAATAGGAAACTAAGGTAAAACTAAAATGAAGACTATTATCTGGGTAAAATTTTCCCATGATAAGTGTCTCTTTTGTTCCTTCTTAGGTTCCTTCCTTCATTTAAATTTTTTTAATGCAGTGTGCCAAAAAGTCTTGGGTGATTTCATGGCAATTCTAAACATAACCTTGCCTGCATAGAATTTACAGGATGTATATATATCCATGCAAGCATATGTGGAGTTGCATCTGTGAGATCTGTATGAAGGAATGTTATATTTGTTATAATGTGAGAAAACTAATCAAATAATGAGGTCAAATGTATTTTAAAGATTACATGAGTAAAGAAAAGGATTATGAAAAGTATTAAGAGGTTAGCATGATTATTTTTTGAAATTCAGTTCTTATTTTGGAGAGTAACTCAACTTTTTGCTAAAACATGAACACTTTAGTTCACTACTACTTAATTATTAACTAATAATGTATTAGAAACATTTTTATTTTATATTATGATATTATATAATCTTTGTCTTCCATTTGTGGCCATAATCTCAAGGCTGTCTTAACTTAGTTGCAGATTTAAGTGTTTATAACTAGTCCTTTTGCCATGAATTACCAACCCATATGTGTTCTTTATTTTATGTCTCTTTTGACTGGGTTTTTTCCAGTAGGTTGTTTTGGAAAATGCAGTGGTTTGAGTATTTTAGAAAAAAGTGTTAAATATATAAATAAATATAACAACACTTTCTCTTGGTTTTAGGTTTTGATATTTATCCAGGTGTAAACATATCTAGTTTATTAGTTTCGTGGCTTAACAATTATCCCACTGTCTGACTTGTAATTTAGTATCCCATTCCCCTATAGATGGTCATTTAAATTATTTCCACTTATTTCAATTATAAGCAATGCTACTAAGCATGTTCTTTGTACTATATATGTCTTCTTGTAAATGTGTACACATTTCTGTGGTACATAACAAAAATTGAAATGGCAGCGTCATATGGAATATCCATACTCACTTTTATTAGAAATTATCAAATTGTATTCCAAAATCTCATATTTGTTAATCCCCTCTCCATCAAAATTGCTAAAGTCCCAGTTTCTGTACTTAGATGTTAACTTTTGGTAGCCTGGCTGTAAAACTAATCTTGTTTTCCTATTCCTATTTATTTTAATTATTTATATAACTACCCAAACTTAAGCATCTCATCTGGTCATTGGCCACTTGAATTTTCATCTTAGTAAATAGTGGCAACTTAGATTTCCTTTCCTTTTGTTTGATACTCCCTTCTTTGAATTTTCATGATTTATATTACAACATTTTTATTATCTATGTTTGAAAATATGCAAACACTTGATTATTTCCCCGCCTTTCTTCAGCTAATTTCATTTTTATGTATATTGTCTGCCTTTTTACGTGTTCCTTTCCTCTAGCCTTCCTCCCACCTTTAGTGATTTTTATGTTTTTTTTAATCTTCCACAATCCCCAAGTGTATCTTTATTTTGTGCTTTTTTGAAGCAATATTTATTTATTTTTTTGCAATATTTATTTTGCAACATTTTGCAATATTTGCAATATTTATTACATGCACATCAGCAAACCAATTCATCTCAACTAATGCAGAAATTAATTTAATTGGAGATATTAATGCTGTCAAAGCAGACTCATATATTTTTTTTATCACAAGTTAGAGAGGTTGGAGAGTTGTAGTTTTACCAGAATATCCCATAATATACTGGACAGCCAATTTCATAGTAATATCATACACAAAACCCAATTAAAATACAAAGCAATTAGTAATCCAGTATAACCAATGGGTGGAGATTTTCTTTTATAGAGGAAGCAGCTAAGAGACAAACATAACTAAGTAATCACAGCTAAGAATAGGATCATGCTTCATTCAAAAATAGTAGCCATGTCTCCATGATAAGAGTTACACCTCTGGATTTGAACTATTGGCTCAGTGGATTGCCTCTATCTCTGATTCATCACTAATGTTCCCTTTCAGATAGCTTTATTTATATATGGATGTTTATATATGTGTATAAGAGTTTCCATAAAATAACTTTACCATTGGCCATTACTGGGAGGAAGATAACTAGCATTGTTTATGGGGTGTCCTCCAGAAGATGATGTGCAGTGAGGAATAGGTGTGTGTGTGTTGGGAGTGAGCTATGTAAGAAGAGATGATGGAGGAGACTCGAAAGTATTTCTCTGAAATGGCTTCTTTACCCAGGTATTCTTGGATTGAACTCAGACCATTGGAAAATTTTTACATAAAAATATTACATCTTATTTTCATTAATCTCCAACTTTAATTTAGTGTTTCCTTTAATTGTGAATAAAGGCCACAACCTACAGCAGTATTGTTAATAACATTGATGACATGGTTTCCAACAGACATCACAAGTATTTTCATATCATATTATAGATGTTATAGATAGCATGGGATATCATTTACTCTTATCACTACTTTGAAATCACAGTAGTTATTAGAACTGCCTCTAATGCATTCTAATTTAACACACTTATTATAACACATATTTAAGGTAATTTGGTAGTTGTTCATTATAACTGTGTCTAGTGAAATTCTGTATTGTATGCATTGTAAACTTTATTCTAATAAGAGGACTGGAGTTAGTCAACTATTAAAAAGAATCATAGTATAAAATATATAAGAACCTTTTCTATAATTGCTAAGCTAACTCAGCTTCCTTTTAACCTTTTTCAAATATGGCACTTCTCCATTTTGTCTGCCACCAAGAGTAAAGTTTTAAGGGAAGTTGAGAAATATTTTTCTACTGAGCTAATTAATCATATTGTCTTATTTTTATGGAATAAACATACCACTTATAATGAGGGAAAGAAAAATTGGTAACTTATTTACATCTGTTCCAGACCAAAAACATTCAAAACATCATGTGGAGAAAAGGCAGAATGTAACTGAATTTATAAAATTTTCTCATTAGAAGAAAAGGATTTCATTTTAATAGGTGATGGTAGAGAAACATCACAAGTTATATTGCTTATCAGATTTAGGTTTCATTGTGATGGCTTGAAATAATTTTGAGAAGAAAACTGATAGAGTGATAAAGTAATGACATATAAAATTGTGTAAATCACATAGAAAAGGAAATAGAAGCACCTGTCAGTGTTGATGTCCACACTGTTTTTCTCTGAGGTCTTGACCATCATTTTTGAGAAGGACACTGTGCAGATACTTTCAATATTTGCAGGTTCCTTAAAGTTTCACTGCTCGATTTTGAACATTAATTGATGTCACCCAATGGAGTTAACTGGAAGGAGTCTACTCTTTCTATTATTAATTGAACACAGAAAGAGATGTTTGACTCATTCCTGAATTGAAATGCAGCCTTCACCCCAGATTTGACAATTATTCCTAAATATAATTGGATCTATTGCTTTAACCTCAGGCTCTTTTTCTGTATGTAAAAAGTGTAAGACAGTTTTAGTGAGAGTATCAACTATGCCCACATCCTGGCTTTCCCACCATGTACAGACTTGGCAAAGCCTAGAAATAGCTGCCCCAATGTCTTTTCTCTCTACATACACACTTAACAAATTCATCCACAGACATAGAGGAGAAAATAAGATAAAGTACAGCAGACATAGAAAAAACGGGAGGTAAGATTCAGTTTATCGATAGTTGTACTATATATCATACATTTTATTAATGTAAGCTCTACAACCAGTGTGGGACTTGAACTCACTGAGATCAAAACCTGAGCTGAGATTAAGAGTTGGACATTTAACAGACTGAGCTACTCAGGTGTCTCTATATCATACATTTTTATTCACACATGTAAGATTTATGTCTTGAATAATATCAAAAACTAGTTAGACCTGTGGTCAAACATCAAAATCCTGCAATCCTACATAATATATAAATATCAAAACTAATAACTCCGTTAGGTTGTATAATAGTATTTTGGCACTTACTGTTATTTAAATGCCATCCCCATTTCTTTTTGTAGTGCTGATGTTAACCTTGTGAGCTCTAAATTGTCTGGAAGTTAATGGTCTGTTATATGAGTATAATAGTTCTTAGTAAAAGAATATTAGTTTATATTATGCAGTTTGAAATGTAACTTGATCTCTGTCTCATAATCATAAATAATGGCATAGTCTTTGTTGAAATTACGGATATTTTTTTTTCTGCTTATGCTGTACTTAGTATAAGTGAAGGATTCCCCCCCCCTTTTTTTAAATCTTGATAAATACATTTATTTGCCCATCATTACACTCTGGCTTAAGGGGGAAAATGAGAGAATGAAAATCAACATACATTCCAAAGGGTAGACTGACTTGTGAAAATCAAAATTTGAAAAGTATTATATTAAAGTTGGTAAATTGAGAAGCATTATGTTCTGTCAGGACCTATATATGTCCTTGTCAGGCTTTGCTAAAGTTTTATTATTATTTTTTTTAATTTTATAAGAGTTAAATTTGAATCGAAGCTAATGTAACTGACAAGAGGAAAATAGAAGCAATTGGCTTGCACTAAACAAGTTTGAATGGTTGTTAATGTGAATGACTTTCAGGCAGTGAATGTCAGAGAACAGTAGATTACTTTCTTTACCTCAGGCATTTTAAGCCATCTCCTGTGGTAGACTGACATAATTTTTCTCCCTCTCTTGAAACTGGGAAGCAAAGTAATTGGAGTCTGGTAATTTTGGCCTATGGCTGATGAAGATAAATCATAACTAGCTATGGAATACACACTGACAATTCACATAGGGCTACTAGAACATGAACTTTCAGTAATTCATTAATCAAATATTGTTTCTCTCTGATTTATATTCCAGATAGCCCTGAAACTGTTAATTATGAATGCAGTCATCATTTGTTATTTTTGACAAAATTTCACATGCTAAAGAAATTGTTTCAAAATGTAAGTTATTGTGTCCTTTAGAATGTGGGCTAGAGAGTCATATCCTTTCTATTAGGTTCACTATATATGATATTAAACTAGCATATTTAACACAGATTATTGAGAGTTTGAAAATAACAGAGATGGATGAAAATCCAAGACCATCTGGTCCAGCCTCTCTCCATAGGCTCATGAATGTATATGTCATCTTGACCAAATGGAGGTGTAGTCTCTTAAAATTTTATACAAATAGAGGTTCTAAAGCTTCCTACAGTAATTTGAGTTTGATCACTCTGATTGCTGAGGGACTCTTATATTCAAACCAGTTTATTCAAATCTATCTTCTAATGTCATTTTGTAGGCTTTTGAAGACTAGACTTTGCCTTACTGTTTCAATAGGTCAATCAATATACATTTTTTAAACTATGTACTTAATATTTATTTATTTAATACTATTTATTATTGTCAGTGTATTAGATGCTGTACTGTTTATATTATTAAATTTAATTCAAAAATCTAATAGTAATTATAGATTTATGAAAATGAGGTTAGGAAAAGTAAGTAATATGGACAAAGCACATGTCTGATGAAAAGTTGAACTGTAACTTAAATCCAAACTTTTCTGACTTGACTCTTTTCCACTGACTGGTCTTCTCAGTGTTAGTGTTCAAATTTCTTTTGTCTTTGAGTTAAACTTCCACGGCTTCACCATTTCTCCCTTTAATCCTCTTACTGATTTCTTTCCTTAGTTAATGGGGTTATATTCAGCACTTCTCAACCTTTTTCATTACCACCCATTTCCCTCAGGGCCATTTCAGAATTTGTTTTTGATCTCCTTGCATAAAATTTGAATTTGATAAATATACTGGATATCTGTTTTTGTACTCTCTATACAAAAGAGTAATATTTTTGTCTCTTCCAAGTGTCGGTTGTATCCCTTGAGAATGAATGTGGTAAATCTCTATTACTCGTTTGATAGCTTAAGTGTACACTTCATTTACTTAATATGAACAATATGTTTATTTGTTAGAGTGTGAGGTCTATTTAAAAATTAGTGAACTTTTCATTGTCCTGAAATAGGAAGAATAATTTTGAGGAATTTTATAATATAAGGACATAAGTGAAATTTAATACTTCTGTAACAAATAATTTGTGCTATTGAAAAAAAAAGAAACTTGGGATATAAGTGAACATGATCTGGCCTGTTTTGTCCGTTCTGTAGACATTATGCCAAATTTTGTGTTTACTTACAGACATATCATTCTTAGTAGAATTCCTGTCTGTTTTGACATCACAAATGTATTGACATAGAAATGATTGATACCTTCCATTTATCTTGCTGCCTTCACAGCAGGTTAAGAAGGATCTTGGCAGGAAAAAAATAGACTTTATTGGCACCAGTGAACTTTTAAAGATACTTTTAGGTCTTTTTATTTCATTTTAATTTTCCTTTAAAATATAAAAGTTACAGGTTGGTACTTTAGAAAGTTGTATAAACTTTGCTGTTTATTCTGTGGTTTCTTTCAAAAACCATATTGGATTATAATGTTTTATACAGATTTCAAATAATGTCTTATATATTTGTTATTTTATATCTTAAAATTAGTTTGCACCCCTGGCTGAGAAATTGTACTAACTAAGCATGTCCAGCTTTACCATGTTGTACACAAATACAGCAATTAGGAATAAACCTCATTGGTAGGTTCTTAGACTGGGAAAGAAAACAAAAGATGACAGAAATTACTTGAAGCTTGTATATATAGTCTATGGAAAGTTTCTGGTCTGGAACTTTGATCTACTTCAACTCATCGAAAACACAAAACATTAAATTTTGAGACATTTTCATATCTTTTTGGAGGTACACTCAATATTCAATTATTCACGTAGATGATTTTGACAACTTGGGTTTCAGAATCTCTTCTTTCTATAATGGTCTCTGCTTCATTTTTCATGAAAATTAGTTTTGCTCTCTACCGAATTTTACAACCCTTCAGATGTAAGAGAGGCATTTTCAGTAGTGTCTTTTGTCACCCAGAACTAACTTTGACCTCATTGACAATTCCATGTATGTTCAGAAATGAAAAGGAGTATTTTATAGTAAATCAAGAACAGGATACTTGGCCCTAAAAATGGTTCTGAAGAGTTCAAAGGAATTTCAGAAATTATCTCCTGAGAGGTGGGACTTCTTTTGCCAACTAAATCTTCTAAATGCAGAGAGAAGTGAAAGATAGACTATATCTAAGTGAATGAAATGGAGGAAATAAACAGGTTTCCATTTCAAATGGCAAGGAAGAAAAAACTATAATAAATGCCTATTTGATAAAGGTCTGGGAAGTGGCCACTGTGCAAATGTGTTTTGAGTTACTTAAAGAGTCAAGTATTTGAGAGCACTAGTGCCTAATGAGGATTTAGATGAGGAAGAAGAATGAGAAATGGGAAATAGAAACTGGGAAGTTTATGTAGACTTATGCAATTTAACTCCTGGTGATTTATTTTAAAATGTCTGTGTGTTGCGGGTAAAGCATGCAGGCTTTCCTCAGTGGCCTTGTCCTCCCCTATTAATTGTGGGCCTTGTTCACTTTCCAGGGTGAACAGAGCTTGGTCAATAAGAACTAGACAGAGAGGCCATTCACTTGAAAAGTTGACGTTTTATCGTGGTTGCTTTAAAAATGTTTTCCTGGAGTATGTATCTTTCATGTCTCTGGATGAGAGATTAAATTAGATCTTCAGATGATTGTAGAATGTTTTTGACCATTCACAAACTGCATAATAATTCAGAACAAATAATCAGATCACTGATACTAGAAGAATGTCATTCTCGGTAGTACATATGTTTTGTGTGTTAAGTCAGCTATGCTGTACTTCATATGGTTGCCTTACGTGTATATACCAATACAATATATATATTTAAATGATAATAAAGAAAACAACTTAACGTTTTTATAAATGAGACAATCCTGACCAATCTTCAAGTACCTTTTCCATTTAAAAGAGAAAGTGATACTCATTGAAAGGATGCAATTATAATCAAGGTAACTAAGGAGAATATACAAGATCAAGAGCCTAGGCTCAGGCATGAATGCATAATAATTCTCCAGTAGGGTCAATAGCAACATACTGTGATCAGACACATTAATACCCTTGCAGAAATACCAAGGGGCATAATGAGAAACTATAAGCAGCCTTATCATAGATCAGAATTTGGGTAAACAATGATAGGCCTGTATTAATTCATTTAAATTTTCATAGTAACTGCATTAGATATTATTGTCCCCATTTTAAAGGCAAAGAAGCTGAAACAAGGAAGAGTTAGGTGACTTTGATTTCTATAGTTACTAAAAGAAAGGACCAGGATTTAAACTGAGTCCACCTTGCTCCATAATATAATCCACGTTCTTACCCATGAGGCTTGCTACTTCTCTGACGTACGTACATGCATGCATACAGAGACACACATAAGCAAGCAATTAATTAATGTAGAAGTGGGTCCTGGAAATTCTATATATTTATGGGAGTATCTAAAGTTTATAGTCTTATAATAACTTATTTTATACTGCATTTAATTTTTGCTGCTAATGGACATTAAGTAAGCTTTTTATTCTTCATTTTAGTAAACGTTATTGAACCTTGTGTATACCTTATATTTAGTTTGGTTTTCTGGAAATTCCACATTTCTTCTTAAACTTCAGGTGCCATTTGTAAAGTAGTCACTTATATTAAGAATTACAACTGCATGACAGATTATAGAAAAATAGTTAAGATGACCAAACACAATATACTCAATAGTAAATATGAGAAAAACCATAATCAACACTTTAAAATTTAAGACTTTACAATAATTGCTGCATGGGCTTAGAACTTACAGCTCGTAAATCTGTTTTTTGCAAACAGGGGTATATATACTCTTAACTGACAACTGAATTTTGCTTACTGATGTCCAGTTCAGCACTGAGTTCTTCTTTATAAGGTAATAATCATATAGTTGTAGTAATATACTACTGGCATTGCACTTTTATCAAACTTTTGTGACCCTTTGGAGAAATGACTGATACCACATCTGAAGCAGGAAATATACACGTTCAGCCTGAAACATCTTGTAACACCAGAAACTAAGGGAACTGTTAAATGTGGCTAGGGTTGTGTCACAGTGACTAAAGAGCCAGGTTGAAGTTGCTTCTACTGGCCAAAACTGGGATATTTTGAGAAAAAAAAAGGAAGGAAGGAAAAAATAATAGAAGAAAGGAAGCAAAGGACTATAATGGATCGAATCATGAAATATGTCAGAGTTTTTAAATTCATAATAATACTTAAGATTGATATTAATAATTTTTATGTGATACTAGGAAACCAACATATTACTCTGAAAACTTGTAAATATAGGAAACATAGCAAATATTTAACCTGTCTTTCCCATATTAACTGTAACTTAAGGTAACTAGCTAAAGAGAGAAAGCTCTCTTTATAGAATTATTCCAACCAATGAATAAAGAAGAAATGATGGAATTATAATATTTCCAATTTACAAAACTCAGTGATAAGAATGGATTTAGTTGATGGTCATTAATGACTATTAACATCACACAAAGAGAGACCACTGAACATTCTTTGCCTCTCATAGATGTACAGAGCACCATGAAAAATTCTTGCCAAAAAATTCAAGCCTGAATCTGACCAAGCTGCCATAACTAACCACCTGTTTGTAGGAAATTCTGGGCACTGAGAGATGTGTAAATAATACTGAGCAAATGCAAGCAGAAAAAGATAGAACAGAGGAACCTCTTTAGGATAAATGATATCATTTCTTTAATTACTAAAGTTTAATATGAAAGAGAGACATATGTTAAAAGGGACTTAAAATATGTATCAGCCAAATGGAATGTGTAGACATTATTTAGATCCAGATATGAACACATCACCTAATAATTATTGAATCTAGGTACATGAGGGTTTGTTACATTTTTCTCTCTACTTTTCCATCTGCGTAACATTTCCATGATAAATATAAAAATAAAAGAGAACCTTGTGCATCTAATTGTATTTTCCTCTTTTACCACTAGCCAAGTACCAAATTTTGAGAATTTCTAATAGCTAGCAGTTGGGTTATCATTTTCATTATTTTTGAAATTATCTCTAGTTGCGTGTTTATTTCCTCTTTGATGAAGTAATTCCTTAGGTGAATGATTACTTTTTCAAATCCCCAGTTGGTTTTAATTATTTGTAATACATTGTGGAAAAAAATGACATAGTGCAACTTACACCCTTTCAGAATTTATTAAACTTGTCTTCATAACCAAGTATAGGACTTTGTTTTGCATGGATATGTGGACTCCTCTTTAAAAATTTTTTTTAACATTTATTATTGAGAGACAGAGAGAGACAGAGTATGAGCATGGGAGGGTCAGAGAGAGGAAGAGACGCAGAATCTGAAGCAGTCTCTGGAGTGGGCTCTTAGCCTGTTACCGGGCTTGAGCTCACAAACTGTGAGATCATGACCTGTGTCAAAGTCAGAAAACCAACTGAGCCACCCAGGCTTCCCTAAATAGTGGTATTTTATCTTCAGTCAGTCTTCTTTGTCATTATATTATTAAGGTCATCTATGTCAGTTTTAGTTACAGTGATCTTTTAGAAATGCTGATGATAGTTATCAGTAAGAATGAATTTTGATTAGTTTCTCCTTTTTTCACTAATGCTTTTTGCTGTTGATAGTCTGATACTATAATCTAATCTTTAATATATAAATATTCATGATTTAACCATCATTTACTATGAATTGAGTGGTCTCTTTTGTCAATATATAATATCTCAGTTATTAAGTAATTGTTAATACATTGACTATTAAGAAATGCCTGGAGACAGGTGTGACATGCAGATGAGGTCATTAACTTATACACAATTATGACCTATATGTTGAGTCTCAGCAGATAACTCTGACTCAGCTTTCTCTCTCTGTATGGAATTTTTTGTCATACTCATAGCTTGCTCTGGTCATAAATCAGTTTTTAGCTAAAGAACGCATGCCTCTGAATCCCTAATCTTCCATCATCATTATTGATAGTATTTATGGAGTTTCACTATTTCTAGGGGCCATGGAGAGTGAAGCTTATTTTGATAAATGGAGCCCCTAACTCTACCTTTACATGGGTTGTCATAAACCCTTCTTTAGCTATTTTAATATTTCAGAGGAAAAAGCCATTTTTTCATGGGAATATTGAATGAATAAATTTCCATCAAATGAAATGATTAACAAGGCCTTGCTGAATTTTATATTTTTCATTTAGCAGGCATTGTTTCTAAAACTTCATTGTCTGACAGAACAGCAATGTAATGCCTTTATCTTAAATTCTTTCTAGGACTACTGATTAGTAAGGGAAGGAGCAATGTATTTACTTATATTCATTGTAACCTGAAAAGTGGATTTCAATCTATAGATCTGTGATGAAAAAATGTAATGCTTAACTGTAGTTAGAATGGTCCAGTCACCTGGTAGTACCTTTTTATACCCAAGTAATTTAAATCAAATTCTGGAAAGCACATTTTCTTTTTTCTGAAAGCAAACACATAATATGCTATAACTAATAGGAAAGCTTACAAGCTAGAGAAAGATGAGCATGATTAAATAGATTTACTTATTTTTCTTATACTGTATATTAATAGCTTTCTCAACTGTGTCCCAGTGGCTAATGCACATTGTTCTATATACCTTCTTGAGAAAATTGTCTCACTTAATCATAATCTTCACCCTCTTGCCATTTTTCACCTTGGCCCTTCTAATTTATCCTGTTTCTCTCACGTCTCTGATCTTTTCTTCATTGTGATTTCACTAATATGCATCAGTTATTTATATTTTTTCTTGATTAATCAACTCATGTTTACCAACTTACTTTGAAGTGTTGGAAGGCACGTGACAGATTCTAGTTTAACTGGATTATTTAATTTTACAGTAGAGCAATTGGTGCGTTGGTGTTGTAGGGTCAGTTCTCATACGTGCTCAGGCAGGTCACAAGTGGTTCCTCCAGACTGAAGTGATGCATATAGAGAATTCTATCACCTTTCTCTCTTCCTATGTGGCTCCCACTTTGTGAATCACAACATAGAAATGCTGTTGTCTTTTATCATTCTTCCAACTCTCAGTGAACTTTTTCACTTTCAGTCACCATTTTGCCAGCTAGGTCATGCTTTTTCCTTTCCCTTTTTACTCTACCACTTTCTGAGGTGACTTAACAAATTCAGCCAAATAGACCATTTATTTCTTTGAGTATTTTCTTTTTAATGCATCCATCCATGTGCTCGTAGACACTTTGATATTGAGCATTAAACGTATCGATTCAAGCTCTTTTCTCTCCACTCCTCAGATTCTAGTTTTTTCTAGTTTCATTATAAATCCCAATTCATTAGTTTCCCTCTGGTTGCCTACCTTCCGATAGCCCCAGTCAGATTCTGTTGCTTGACTGTTTTCCACTGCACTCACCCTGGCTAGCCTGCGGCTCCCTTTTGCCAAGCCTCATGCTTAAATAAGATGCAGGATCCCCCTTTCTGATACCATGTGACTGGAAGTCCGTTCACTGTATGCATTGGCTTTAGTACAAGCCTAATTTACCATCAGCACTTTCATTCATCTGCATTTGATTTCTTTTAAACACCTAACCTTTCTCTTAACTCTTAGTTGAAAATCTCACCTTTGATTTTAATGGTAAGAATCAAAGCTGTCTGCTCTGAACTCTGATTATCCTTTCTTCTTTTTCTTCAGTAAAACATTTTTCAGAATTTATTTCCTCCTCCCTTCCTCCAGACCCTGTGGCATAGTACATCCTATGTACTATCTAGATGTAATAACTCCTTCCCAAATCCACTTAATCTTGGTTCTTTGTATCTTTCTAGAGACCTCTTCTTTCAAATAATTCACCTTAGCTCTTTGTCTCCGTCTATGGCACCAGTTCTTCCAAACAGCCAAATATTCATATTCCAAATATCCACAGTCCAAATTATTCATTTTCTAAATATCTTTATCAAAGGAAGAAAACTTAAAAAAAAATTTAATGTGTATTTATTATTGAGAGAGAGAGAGAGACAGAGTGCAAGCAGGGTTGAGGCAGAGAGAGAGGGCGACTCAGAATCTGAAACAGGCTCCAGACTCTGAGCTGTCAGCACAGACCCTGACATGGGGCTCGATCTCACAGACCGTGAGATCATGACCTGAGCTGAAGTCTGCCATTTAACCGACTAAGCAACCCATGTGCCCCCCACCACAGTTTTTATTTTGACCCCAATTTTTCCTCACTGTGCTCTGTTCTCTTCATTAATAAAAGTCTCCAAATAATTTCCTTTTTGTACTATAGTTTTTTGTCTCTATAGCTTTGACTCATTCATCATCAATTTTTCTGTTTCTTTGACCTCTCCATTAAAACTTCACTTTCAGAAGTTTGTAATGACCTTCTAATAGGCCAACTTAAGTCCTTTCTCTTAGATACCACTCTCTCCACAGCAGAAGTTTTTGTGTAAAATACAATAAGCATTCATTTGTAGACTATGCATGTCACTTGCTTATATTTATGCTACATCTATATCTACATCTATATGAATTTTTGAAGATTTGATCTAAGATTTCATCTATGATGAATTTATTGTCTTTCCTACTACTTGATGGTGATCACTTCATTAGGTGTATGTTGGATTCTTTTATCTGTTATCCTTTGTATTTATACCTTAATGTATCTAATAGTATAAAATAATCTACTAAAAAGATCCTTAAAGCTACAGATTAGAATGAAAGACTTTAAGAATACCTTGATTCGTTGTCTCTCTACTCTTCCTTCCTTGGGTTAGCTATTTTTTTATGGCCATGTAAGTTTTTTAAATGATAGAGGATAGCAAGCATATAGGATTTTCTTGATTTGGTATTGTTCAGAGTACCTGACAAATGGACAGAAATAAAGCTGAAATCCATAAACTTGGGGAAAATATCTCCCTCTCTGTTTTGGGTTTTTAGAATTCTGTCTATCCTTTAACTCTCCATTCAATTTTCATCAGATCTGGAAATTCAAACCATTTTAACAAACATTTACTGGATTTCCAAACGACAAGCTTCAACGCTTCTGGTATCTCAGTCAAAATTACTTTTTTTTTTTTTTTTTTTTTTACTTTACAGCCCTTTCATTATTTTGTTTTTCTCCAACCAAAGCACTATTACATGATATTTCATATTTGGGCTATTGACTAATTCCAATAATAACTTACATTTGAAAATATAATTCTCTTTCCCAGATAGTGTGCTAATCACCTGACACACCTTACATCGAATCCTCAGCACAAACCTGAAAGGTTGATCTTCCTGTCCTCCTAGAGTAATTCAGAGTAAACACAAATTTTAACCAAATTCTCCTAGATCACATAGGTCCAGTCAGGGTGTGACCTTGAATTTGTCTTTTTTATAGATTAGCATCTCTTTCCTCCTGTATTCATGTATTAATAAATTTGTGACTCTTCAAAAATGCAAGCTCAAGGAAGCAAGGGATAGATAAACAGATGTTTATGTCATGCAATAACAGGGCACATTTTCAAAACATTGATAGCAGACAACTGTTTGGAGGTTTCAGGGAAGCAGGGAAGGATGAACATAAGGAGTGGCATTTGGGATGCCTCTGGAAAGATAAGCCAGGCAGGCAAGGGAGGGAAGGAGTGACATGTTCCTGTGAGAGGGAGTGGTAGGTGTAAAGTACAGACTCGTTAGAGTCCATTGACCCTAGAATATAGGACATGTACCAATTTAGTTTTTTGGGTTATTTGCTTCACAAACAGTGGAAAAGTTAAGTAGCATCTCTCTCATATATCTAGTAGGATTTTCTTTCTTTTTTTTTTTCTTTTTGAACACTCAGATTTTTAGGTCCATTGCCTTGTTCTATTTGTGAAAGTCAAAGGGAAATGAGATATGCTTTTATATGATATTAAAAGCTTATAGGGGTGCCTGGGTGGCCCAGTTAAGCGTCCGACTTCAGCTCAGGTCATGATCTCACGGTTTGTGGGTTCAAGCCTTGCATCGGGCTCAGTGCTGACAGCTAGCTCAGAGCCTGGAGCCTGTCTTCAGATTCTGTGTCTCCCTCTCTCTCTGACTCTCCCCTGCTCACACTGTCTCTCTCTCTCTCTCTCTCTCAGGTATAAATAAAACATTTTAAAAAAATAAAAGCTTATAAAAGCACTACTAAGCCCTATGTAGTAATGATAGAGTATTACCTCATCTTCACCCTAACCTTCTCCCCCCCCCCCCGGTGTGGGGGGAGGGTTACTTGTTGCCTTGCTGCTATATTGATTGTAGTAAAAATCACAGCCAAATCCACTGACCTTGGCATCCCCTGTGACCCAAATTGGTACTAATGAATGTCTTCAGACTGCATCCTGTTTCTAACCCTGGAGCCAGCATTCTGTTTCTTTCACCGAGGGGAATAATAAGAGTCACTAGACATACTGAGAAAGATCTCAGAATTCTTATGAAATCCTGGCCTGAGATAATTTTCAGCATCCTGTTCCACACAGTGAACACCTCCAAATAGCTAAAAGCGATCTTCATTTTTAAAGGCATTCAGAAGCTTTCTTCTTTTACCTCTCACTTATTTGCATACAAATCCAAAGCTGATTTACTCTGGGCAGAAATGAGGAGGGAGGGAAAAGTGACCAGAGTAATAAAATGGACTTTAATGTCTCAAAATAAAAAATTTACCAACAATATTATATAAAGCTTCCATTTACTGAGACATTGCCTCCAATCAATGAGACTTTACCAAGTACTTTGCATGCCTTATCTATCGTAATTCTCATAACTGCCCTATGATGTATGAATTATCATCCTCATTTAAAATAAATGAAGATATAATCTTACTGAGATTAGGTATCACACAGTGAATTGTAGATTGAAATTTAACTCTATACTCATCAGAGTCTAAACTGTCTACTGCATGTGGGCAGTAGTCTATTGCTACTGCAACATTATACCTGCCCAGAAATTAAACTCTTGTTCCTGTCAAAACTAAAACACCATTATAGCATATTTCATATTTAACATATTGATTTTAGTGTGACTGCTATTAATATCATCAATGTTATTATTTCATTAGTTATGTGATATCATCAAGGTTTTAAATGATATTCAGTGACAGCCTACACCGTGATATCAGGCAGGCTGATTCATGTGGTTCCCTTTGATTAAAATGCATCAGTCATTTATGTAAGATATGGTAGATGAATTCCCCTTGAAATCATGTGAACAGGTAATTAAATTCTGTCATTTTCCCAAACTTTGGCTTTGTTCTTTTTGTGGAAAGACGTTATATAATCTTAGAGTAAACCAGGTCTCATTCCCCCAAAGTTAATTAACATGCAAATAAATTTCCTACACACTAGTGATTGTTCTTACTAAGTAAATCAGTGTAGCTGGAAACATTTTTAAGCAGAACTTTAGAACATTTTTTTCATAATATTAAAATGGTTTGGAAAGTTTGCAAAGATATAAAATGGAAGGCTAATACATTCTTGTTGCACAATTTGCCAATTCTTGGTTTCTGATCTATTTGATACATTGAAGAAATGCCAATAATATATCAGTAACCTATTAAGAATATCATGCCTCCTCAAGAAATGAATAGTCAGTGCTAATGAACACTATTACCCATTTGAGTTGGGAGGGATTATAGAGGAACATTTGTGTATTTTCCTTACCAAAGGAGGTTAGCTTTTTAAAGTTACCCAACACAGGAATCACTGGTACCTACCAGGTCATTGCTGGAGTAGAAATTCTTTAAGAGAAGAACTTCTTTGTTATTATTACTTAGTGTAATTCCATTGAAACTTGCCTGGCTTCTTACGTAATATAGACGACTGAAATTTTTGAATGATAATTTTTAAATTCCAGTAACCTGGACTATATACCTCACATAACAACTCTCTTTATTTTGGTAGCATCTACCTACCTAAAGAAAATGTATTCTCATTCATTCTTCTAGCACTAAATGACAAAACTCTAATTCACCAATGATGGCATTGCAGGTATAGATCATTCAACGAAGTTCATTGGTATTCATTTTTTTTTTAAAGTTTATTTTATTTTTGAGAGAGACAGAATGTGAGTGGGGGAGGGACAGAGAGAGGGAGACACAGAATCTGAAATAGGCTCCAGGCTCCAAGCTAACAGCAGAGCCCGACCTGGGGCTCAAACTCACAAACCAGTGAGATCATGAACTGAGCCAAAGTTGGCCACATAACCGAGTGAGCCACCAATGGTATTCTTGAAATATGTTACCAAGAACTGAACTCCTCATGTTCAACAAATGCTGGATGTAGTAAGTTTTCCTCCTCCCTTTTTCCTATCGCTAAAATTGTATATTTGTTGGCAACCATATAATTGTTGGCAGCCATTTTTTGGCCCAGTTTGGCTCAGCTCAAATTTCTGTTTATTCTTTGTTATTTCTCTTCATCATGTGATTATTATATAAATTGCCCTTCTAACTTTCTGTTACAACAAAGATGATTCCATACATTGTAAGAGCAGTGAATTGGAAGGAATCTGAGCAGGAAGAAGAGCCTTTGCTTTAGTGGATGGTGGGAGAAGAGATGACTATAAACCTTAAGTGCTAGTGATTCTTGGTCTGTCAAGTAAATTCCTATGCAGAATACATTATCACTCCTCAGGTTTTATTGTTTATTTTTTTGTTTTTACCTTATGTTGTTTTCATATAAACTATTGTTCAGCCAGGGTATCCACACATTTATTTGTATGGGAGAAGTTTAAAAACACAAGTACAGCACTCCGTTCAGCTCTCAGCAAAGAGCCAATGAAGATTTCGCTGAAAGACTATTAAAAACTATTGACATATACTTACTGCATCCATTTTCTTTTCAAGGTTTGGTGTTTATTCCTCATGATATTACGTTATTGTCAATTGTGTAGTCTCAGGACTGCAGAATCGGTAGATATTTGGCTATTGCTTTTCCCCTGGAAGAGAGGCGCCTATGAACTTGTTTGAATCACGAACGTCTGAAGGACCATCCTGGAAAAGGAATTAGGCTTTGCTTTTTTAGTGCCAGAAGGGTGGTTTCCTCTGAAACCGTAATATACCCCTGGTTTCTTGTAATGTTAAATACAAGAACTACAGGGAAAAAATGTAGCTATTTAGCCTTAAACAGATTATTGCTTTACTAGAATGTTTAACTAAGTATTACTTTTATTCCTAAGTGGTACCTGTGTGTGTTTGCATGAACTGTGTATGACTTTCATGTTCTATACCACATACATTTTTAGATATGATAAGTAACAATATATTTACTATTTAAGCAAATAGTTAAAAATGGAAGTAATAAACTTTTTATATAAAGCAATACCTCAGAAGATAACAGGAGAGCAAAGTGAAGTAGAAGCATGAGCTAATTAGATTGGAACAGAAAAAATGTCCCCATTTTAGTTCTCTAGTGCCTGTTTTCTCAAGCTATTCATTTGTATTAAAACATGTTCCTAATTAAACAATTATACGATTCTTATAGATTAATGCAAATGAGATAAAATCATTGAGTATTCCACACTGCTCCACAGAATGATATTAAAGTATTAATTTTAATACCTTGTCACGGCCTCTTGTATCATACTTGTGGATGAGAATGTAGGAAATACTGAATTGGTGCATATATCAAAGCAGTATAGTAAAATACAGTAACAAAAAGAGATTATGTGAAGACTATATTGGATTTTTAAATTTTTGAATCATTTAGTTGAGGTAGTTTACTGCCTCCCCTCTTACCAAAAAAAAAAAAAAAGAGTGATCTCTAAGGCCAGGTCCAGTGGAAGACCCCTGATTCATCTGACCTAGGTCAGGGATGACCTACCTCCCAGCAACCACAGGTGGAAACTCAGGGTATCATACCTGACCCAGCTGTGGTAAGGCTGCATTTGTGAGGGTACTGGGCACCCATCAAATCAAAGGTTTGGAGTTAGGGGAGCATAAAATAATGAATGACAATTATTATGCCAATTTGATAAAAGTTAACTTTTATCAAGATAGTTACAATTATTTTTAACAGAAAAGGCTTTTTAATATTATGTTAACTGTAAAACATCTATCTTGTAAAGTAATAGGATACACATTATATCTAATATAAATAAAAATTTATTTACAGTGCAAATATAACCTGAAATAATGTATGTTTAGTGTTTATTAAAAAACAAGGATACTCTTTTTTGATTATTTTTAACTTCCCCAAATGCAATAGCTTTTTATTCTTGTTTATTTACCTAAAGAATAAGAAATAGGATTTTTTCTTTTGCTTTCTTAATATTCTGAATTTCATGTAAATATATTTGTTATTTAAGGTAATGAGCACACATTCAAATCAGCTTTAAACTAAAGTCAGACAGACTCAGGATCCTTTGTAAGTGAAGGAGCTGTAATCTTACGGATTAACTTCTACTTTCTTATAAAACAACGTGTTTTTATTGTTCACGGCTTGTTACCGTTGGTTTCTCCCCAAGCATTTTAAAGCAGTTGTAGACATGTAGGTTTTGTGAAGTAAAATTTATTTTAAACAACACGTCTAACAGATAAAATTTGGCCCTTGCCACCCTAGTACTGCCTTTCCTGAGAGAGAGAGATTATGTCTGCTATTTATTTTCCCTAAAAACAGAGCACATTGTAAAGAAGCATTAAAAGTATATCATTATCCAGGCTCCTGGGTGGCTCAGTCGGTTGAGCGTCCAACTTCAGCTCAGGTCATGATCTCACAGTTCATGGGTTCGAACCCTACGTCAGGCTCTGTGCTGACAGCTAGCTCAGAGCCTGGAGCCTGTTTCAGATTCTGTGTCTCCCTCTCTCTCTGACCCTGCCCTGCTCATGCTGTCTCTATCTCTCTCTCAAAACTAAATAAAATGTTAAAAAAAAAAAAAAAAAAGTATATCATTGTCAGAGAGGCTGCACATGGGTATTTACGTAACCACAGAAACCTTTTGTCATGATCCAGACACCTGTGATAATACCATACAGGTTATCAGGTTTGGTTATATATTTTGGTGAAATTCATGCATTCACTCAATACTGTTGAAGACCTGCTATGTGCCAGGTAGAATTTAAATGCTGGAATTCAGCACAAAGATAGGCATTGACTTCGTGGGATTGAACGTTGACATTGGGAGAATAAACAATAAAAATAATTATGTAGAATGACAAGTAAATTATAAAAAGTTATTAAAAATATATAAAAGCTAGGAAGAAAAGTAATAAATGGAGATAGTAAACAATAGCAAGCTTGTATTTTGTAGGTAACATATGATGGTTAGGGAAGTCTTCTCTGAGGGGGTGATTTTAGAGGTAAGGTGAATAAGATAATGAGCAAGACTTAGGGCTCTCTGGGGGAAGAATATCCCAGCAAGGAAACAATCAGAACTGGGTCTGAAATACTGGCCTGGTGCCTGTGGCAAGCTATTTATTAATAATGTGCAACAAGAGAAGACAGAACTTGAGACTAAGCTTTTATAGCAATTTGATGTAGTAATTGTGTGTGTTAAATCTAATATTTGATACATGGTACATCTCTTTACTTTTTATTTCATTATTAGTAACTTGTTTTTATTGTATTTTACAAAAAAGCAGGTTCACACTAGATTTGAGTACAGGGGCTGGTCCTGGTTCTTCACACGCAAAATTCGAGAAGCACCCCTGATAGAGTCAGAGGTGTAGGTTAGGAGAAAAGGGACTTCGGATCACTTTGCTGGATGATGTGGAGGTTCTCTTCTGAGTGAAAAAGAGCTAATCCCAGAGTGAGAGTTAAGTATAGGAAAAATGTGAAATGGTCCTCCATGAGAGAGAATAGATCAGGAAATGGTTTCATTGGCTGGTTGTGCTGACGACCCACCTCAAGTTTGTGGTCAAAAATTGAATGGGAAGCCAGTTATTGTGGTTGTGCTTTACTTTTTTTTTTCCTTCATCCACTTTCAGCTACTTCACTGCAAGTGCAGACAGAATAGGCAGAGAATAGGATTTATCTGGGAGTTGAGAGTTCTCCAGTAAAGTATTAAGAGGCACAAAAGAGTTGAGAGCTTAGGAGAGTATGTGATTATTATAATGCGCTGGGAATCTCAGCTGGGTAAGGAGCTAAGAGAGGTCATGAAAGGATGATGGCACCAGTGGACTAGAAGTTCCAGGGAGGTCACAGAAATCCTGCAATGGGAGCACTGTGAACCATGACCTGATAGGTGAGGAGAGTACGTCAATGAGAAAAATGCCCAAATTGGTGTTTCGAAAACACTACAATAAATGGTAATGAGCAAGGTGGGAATTGTGGCTATCTACTAAGGCATGAAGAGAGAGCCTCATTTTCAGACTTATGTAGAACAGCATAGCATTATATTATTGTGGTTTTCTTTCTGTCTTTCTTTTTTAAATTTATTTCTTTAAATTCAAGTTAGTCACTGTATAGTGTTGGTTTCGGGAATAGAATTCACTGATTTATCACTTAAATACAACACCCAGTGCTCATCACAACAAGTGCCCTCCCTAATACGCATCATCCATCTAGAGCCCACCCCACCCATGTCCCTCCATCACCCCTCAGTTTTTCTCTGTTGTTAAGAGTCTCTTGTGGTGTGTTTCCCTCTCTTTTTTCCCCCATTCTTTCATCTGTTCATCTCTTTTGTTTCTATCATGTTTTAGGTGAAGTTAGTCACCATGAAAAATATTTATGTGTACTAATGACATTTAATGTTTCAAATTAAATAATTAATAAGGTTTTCATCAAAATGCTTTTATTAAGTGAATATATAGTTCTCCCTTCCATTTCTGTGACAGGTGAACTGTGTTCTGCGCTTGGTGAGAAGTCAGGATATTGGAAGAAAGGAAAGAGAGCAAGGCACTGACTTAGAATATTTGTGTCTGTTCTCCTGTAGTTCAATGCCAATCTCCTGCTGTTTCCTTTAGCTCCCTTATGTCTGGAAGATGGAAAAGGGGCACTTACAGTGGAAGGATCTGCATTATGGGAGAAAAGGGGGACAATGTAATAAATTTCAGGACCAATCAGCCTTGGAAAAAAAAATACTGAATTTTCTGCTTTCTTTAATGTGGATAAGTTTAGAAAAGCATTTGAGCTAAAAAGTCAGTATTTTAGCTCAGAGGCTGTAAATAACTCAAATGGTTATGCTACAGCAATAGCACTGCTAGGAATTTACCCAAGAGATACAGGAGTGCTGATACATAGGGTCACGTGTACCCCGTGTTCATAGCAGTGCTTTCAACAATAGCCAAATTATGGAAAGAGCCTAAATGTCCATCAACTGATGAATGGATAAAGAAGATGTGGTTTATATAGACAATGGAATACTACTTGGCAATGAGAAAGAATGAAATCTGGCCTTTTGCAGCAATGTGGATGGAACTGCAGGGTATTATGCTAAGTGAAATAAGTCAGTCACAGAAAGACAGATATCCGAAAGACAGATATCCTATGTTTTCACTCATATGTGGAACTTGAGAAACTTAAAGAGAAGACCATGGGGAAAGGGAAGAGGAAAAAAAAAATAGTTACAAACAGAGAGGGAGGGAGGCAAACCATAAGAGCCTCAAATATAGAGAATAAACTGAGGGTTGATTGCGGGTGGGGGGAATGGGGAAATGTGTGATGCGCATTGAGGAGGGCACTTACTGGGATGAGCACTGGGTGTTGTATGGAAGCCAATTTGACAATAAGTTATATTCTTAAAAAAAGAAAAAAAACAATTATACGAAAAAGCAATGTACCTAATTGTCTCTCTTTTGCTGTGGCTTAAAATATAGCCTGTACTATATATGATGGTGCCAAAACCTTCCTGTGTGTGAAAAGGCATTTATATGTATATGATATCAGGATACTTAGTTGATGAGGTGTTATATGAATAGAAG
Organism: Hyaena hyaena; assembly: GCF_003009895.1. NCBI lineage: Eukaryota > Metazoa > Chordata > Mammalia > Carnivora > Hyaenidae > Hyaena > Hyaena hyaena. The sequence goes on from NW_024081228.1 coordinate 1,067,635, forward strand.
AGCATTCACACCTCCTTAAGTTTAGGCTTTATCTTTGTTGAAAACTAAGATTTACTGGTATATTCTTTCTATTAACACATTTTGATTTTCTTGAGTCCACTTCTCTATGAAAAAAAAAGTTCAAAAAATTTCCTCTATATTATCATCTCTATAAGAAGTATATTTGCATTTGGAACACACGTATCTTTGAAAGCAATATACATACTTTGTGGTATTTATATTTGTAACTTCTAATGGAATGTTATATTCGTAATTTCCAGTGTACTTCCAGTGTTTGACTTGCCTGAGTAAGACTTGTGATGGATTTGTTCACCTTAGATGACATTTATTCCTTTTACTTCATTACACATAATCCACCTGTGCAAGATCTTAAGGCCTGTGGTTGACTTTATACTCTACTGGACAGCTTATCAGCTTCTCTGCAGGCTTCTCAATTTGAATTTTAAAGTAAAATTGAATGAATTTGTGTTGCTTGTTGAGCCTGTGTTCTGAGCTCCCTCTGCTCTCTGGTTCTGGGGTGATAACTAAAGAATTGAAAGCAAGTTCATGGATTGTCATTTACAATGACTATATTATATCTATTGGTCTTTATATGCATACACACATATACATATATACACACTTATACATGTGTATAAGTACACACAATAATATAACTACATGTGCACATATATGTTAATGTATTTTGTGATATTTAAGAAATAAGGGAGAAGAGCTGATTATTGATTGTTAGAAAGAATTTGATGCTTGGAAGAAAAAATGTCTCATAATTTAGATGGGGGTATATTGTACCATATGTGTTTAAAAAAATGAACAGCCTTATAAAATTGAAGGTAAATTTAGAAAATCATCTAAATGTGTTTTTTTTTTCCCTTCTGGCATCTGTGTGAAAGTGAGAATTAAACAGATTATTGAAATTCATCCTGGTACATTAAAAAAAAGGGCAGTGCATCAGAGAGCCAAGGCCATGATGAGATGCAACAATTTTATTGTGTTTATTTATAATCAAAACAAATATAAAATGCTTTTGCAGCCAAAATGGAATCAATATATCTTTAGCCACTTGAGACTGTTGCTTTGGCACATAGGAAAGCTTTGCAAAACTTAGGCAAAGGCTGTACCTGAAACGTGCACTCAGACCTATATCACTGATACCACTTTAGCTGTTTGAGTACTCGTGGAGTTTAGTTGAGATTTGTTTTGTTTTGTTTATGCTTTTATTTTTCTTTTTAATGTCATACTTCATGACTAAAAAGTGTTCTAAATTCATCCTCTTAGCATTTCTTTCAGAAAAGCTTATTATTCAAGAAGCTTTTTGTAACTTTTATTGGTAAGAGTCAAAGATATGAATAAGGATTTATCTCATGTTGTTAGTATATCTCTTTCTCAATATATGTAGAAAAATGTTATTTTATCTTGGAGATATATTAATCAATAATTTGAACTGAAATTTTCATTTTCTTTGTCAAGATTGTTCCCTTGAGCTATAAAGAAATTTGAATTACTGAAACAAATAGGATAAAATGTTAGTTACACATTTTCAAAGTTTGACTTATGGTACAACTTTAAATGTGATTTAATAAAGTACCACCCCCAAATAAAATAATCTCGATCCTTCATTGGACTTTAATTTTATCAAGCATCAAGCCTTCATGAGTTTAAATTTTTCTCACCAATCAAAAAACCAAAATTCATTTAATAGGTGATCAAAATGCATTGAGTGTAAAAGTGCAAGTCAATAGGCTTTCCTGGAAGAAAAGAGACAGACGCAGAGGAAGGTTTAAAGCCATTGAAACAGTTCTCCTCTCTGACACCTGCTTCTGAGAGAGTCATCTGCTGCCTGGAGAAAGCAAAATGCCACAGTCCTCTTCTGATCACCAATCTTCATATTTAAAGGATACAGATCACCCCTGCCAATATAACATGATTTCATTAAAGTGAAAACTGGGTTTTTTGTAGGAATTTAAAAATACTTTCAAATTGCAAAAGCAAAGAAGAAAGTAAACCTGAAAGGCCAACTGCATTTATCAAGTCTACATCATTAGTATCTGGTCTATTTCCCTGAAAATATTTCCTGTAAAATGGACATCTAATTTCAAACCATAATAATTCTGGGAATGTGTTCAGTTGCCCAGGTAATCACTTAACTACTTAAAAAAATCATTTTCCCTCAAATTGTGGAAAATTCACATGCATGTGACTCAGTCGTCAATGTCACCGAATCAGTTTTGTTGAACTTATCAAAGAAACACAGGACACCGTAGCAGTAATTCAGGCTGAAGATGAAACTGAGAGGGATGTCTTCGGCAAGCTCTTGACATTTATTGTGAGATATTTGACTACTGTTAAGTGTACCTTGAGTTATTTATTTCAGAGATAATGTTTGAAATTAATGGAAAAAAGCAATGCTTATGTGTTTCATAATTTACCAATTCCAAAGGCCCCCTTTTTCAAATTCTATCTCAGTCCTATAGGATTATAATATAGTCTCCTCATTTTGTTTATCTGACTCTAAATGATACCTTATGTTTAGGGTTATTCCTCAAAGTGGTGTGAACAATACAGTTAGCCATCATAAACGTTACTCATTTTCTTCTAGATTGCCAGGCATGCAATGGATTCTACATAATGCCAGTGTTAACGAGCCAGGAAGCCACATAGGCATCTGTATGGCAGGCAAAGGTGTAGTAATATTTTATTTTATTATTTTTTTAATGTTTTATTTATTTCTAGGAGAGAGAGAGAGAGACAGCATGAGCAGGGGAGGGCCAGAGAGAGAGGGAGTCACAGACTGAAACAGCCTCCAGGCTCTGAGCTGGCAGTCAGCACAGAGCCCTACGCGGGGCTCGAACCCACGAACCGCGAGATCATGACCTAAGCGAAAGTCGGACGCTTAACCGACTAAGCCACCCAGGCGCCCCAAAGGCGTAGTAATATTTTAAACAAGCAAGGAGAACATGTCTTCCTCCAGTGCAGAGAAGGGAATGATGAGATGATGTTGTCTAAGGAATCAATAACTGTTCACAGCATGTGTTGGCAGCCTGCTTTGTGTTCTCTTGATTTTATTTCTAATTACTCAATGCCAATTTATTTGGGTTAAAAAAATTGTTGTTGGAGAAACAAAAGCAGGACCACTGTGCCCTAAAGTCTGAAATACAAAACCAATCTATTGGTATGTGACATCAGTTGAATTTGGAGAATTAGAGCAGCCTCCTCTCATTAACTCTTCAGGACCCCAAAGTTTGCCCGGAACTCCTGGATGTTAATTCTGGAGTCTATACTGCTCATTAGGAAGGGTCAGTGAAAGGCGACCTGGATTTTAGGATGTTTGTAGTTTAGGATTTGTATTAGAAAGAAAGAAGGAGAGAACAGAGGAAGAGAGATTTATTGACTGCACTAACTTTGTGATCAAAAATAACTCTAATTATTCAAAAAGGCCTGCCTTAAAGTTGCATAATTCTTCATTAGCAAAAAAAGCCTGTTTTCTTAGGATGATAGGAATAGGGGACCTTTGAGAACAAAAAGAAGATAGGAGCTCTTTAAGCCATAGTTTCTTGACATTCCACATTTTAGATGCTAGGGACATGTCTTTTCTGTGACATTTTATTCTTAAAATGTCTGAGATGACACTGTAAAGCTATTTGGGCTCTTCTCTCTTCACACATGGACCACTGCAGATCCTTCCAAGACAATCTTTTTTTCCAGGCTTTCCTCAAAAATAGAAGTTATTCTATACACCAACAGACTCACCTTTTCTTTATACTGTTTTTAACATATAGGCATTCCTCGCAGATAATTTGTGTTTGGTTCCAGACACCACAATAAAGTGAACATCACAATAAAGTGAGTCAAATGAATTTGTTGGTTACACAGTGCATATAAAAGTTACGTTTTATACTATTTTGTAGTCTAATAAGTATTCAATAGCATTAGATCTAAAAAACGTATATGCCTTGGGGGTACCTGGGTGTCTCAGTTGGTTAAGCGTCCGACTTCGGCTCAGGTCATGATCTCACGGTTCGTGGGTTTGAGCCCTGCGTCGGGCTCTGTGCTGACAGCTAGCTCAGAGCCTGGAGCCTGCTTCAGATTCTGTGTCTCCCTCTCTCTCTGACCTTCCCCTGCTCACACAGTCTCTCTCTCTCTCTCTCAGAAATAAATTAAAAAAATTAAAAATTTTTAAAAATGTGTATGCCTTAATTAAAAATACTTTAGTACTAAAAAATGCTAACCAACTCTTGATCTTGTAGTGAGTCATAATCTTTTTGCTGGTAGAGGGTCTTGCCTCTATGGCTACTTGACAACAGAGTGGTGGTTGATGAAAGTTGGGTTGGCGGTAGCAATTTCTTAAAATAAGACATCAAGTTTCCCACATCACTCGACTCTTCTTTTCACGACTGATTTCTCCTTAGCATGCAAGGCTGTTTGATCACGGATCTTACCTACAGTAGAACTTCTTTCAAAACTGAAGTCAATCCTCCCAAACCCTGCTGCTGCTTTATCAACTAAGTTTGAGTGATATTCTAAGTCATCTGTTGCCATTTCCACTATCTGTACAGCATCTTCTCCAGAAGTAGATTAAATCTCAAAAACCATTTTCTTTGGTCATCCATCCATAAGAAGCAGCTTCTCATCTGTTCAAGTTGTCTCATGAGACTGCAGCAATTCAGTCACATCCACATGCTTCACTTCTAATTCTGCTTCTCCTGCTATTTCCACCACATCCACAGTGACTTCCTCCACTGATGTCCTGAACCTCTCACAGCTACCCATGAAGGATGGAGTCAAGTTCTTCCCAACTCCCATGAATGTTGATATTTTGATTTCTTCCCATGAATCATGAATGTACTTAATAGCCCTTAGAATGATGAATGCTTTCCAGAAGGTTTTCAATGTACTTTTCTAGATCCATCAGAGGAATCATTATCTATGTCAGCTATAACCTTACAAAATGTATTTCTTAAATATAAGCCTTGAAAGTTGAAATGACTCCTTGATTCATGGCTACAGAATGGATGTTGTATTAGGAGGCATGTAAACAACATTCTTCTTGTCCATCTCCATCAAAACTCTTGGGTAACCAGGTGCATTGTCAGTGAGCAGTAATGTTTTGAAAGGAATCTTTTTCTGAGCAATAGATCTCAACAATGGGCTTGAAATCTGCAGTAAATAAACAATGTTATAAACAGATGTGCTGCCATCGAGGCTTTGTTGTTCCATTTATAGACCACAGAGTAGATTTAGTATAACTCTTAAAGTCCCAAGAAGTTTTGGAATGGTAAATGGGCATTGGCTTCAAGTTTAAGTCACCAGTTACATTAGCCCCTAACAAGAGAGTCAACTTCTTTGAAGCCAGGAATTGCCTTTTCTCCAGCTATGGAAGTCTTAGATGGCATCTTCATCCAAAGTAAGGCTATTTCTTCTGTATTGAAAATCTGTTGTTTAGTGTAGCCACCGTCATTAATGATCTTGGCTAGATCATCTAGATAGCTTGCCACAGCTTCTATAGCAGCACTTCCTGCTTCACCTTGCACTTCTATGTCATGGAGACCATTTCTTTCCTCAAAGCTCATGAACCAGCCTCTGTTAGCTTCAAACTTTTTTTCTGTACGCTTCTCTCTTTCAGCCTTCATAGAACTGAAGAGAGTCGCAGCCTTGTTTGGACCAGGAAATGGCTTAAGGGAATGTTGTGACTGAAGGGAATGCTGTGGATTTCTGTCTAGACCCCTCAAATTTTCTCCATATCTGCAGTTAGGTTGTTTCACAAGAGGCCTAGCTTACACCCTATCTCAGCTTTTGACATGCCATCTATCCAAAGCTTAATTATTTCTACCTTTTGATTTAAAGTGAAAGACATGTGACTCTTCCTTTCTCTTGAACACTTAGAGATAATGTAGAGATACTGGCCTAATTTTCATTATTGTTATCTTTCGAGGAATAGGGAGGCCTAAGGAGTGGAAGAGAGATGGGCAACAGATGGCCAGTGGGTGGAGCAGTCAAAACACACACAGCATTTATTAAGTTCTCTGTCTTACATGGATATAGTTCATGACCCTCCAAGACAAATATAGTAGGAACATTCAAGATCACTGGCCACAGATCACCATAACAAGTAAAAAAAGGTTGAAATTCGGTTATAATTCCCAGAATATAACACAGAGACACGAAGTTAATAAACACAATTGGAAGAATGGTGCCAATAGAATTGTTCAACATAGAGTTACCACAAACTTTCAATTTGTTAACATATGTATTTTATCTGTGAGCCCACAATAAAGTCAAGCACAATAAAATGAGGGTGCCTATAGTGGATTCCCATGCTCAAAACCTACAAAGGCTTATCCCTTTTTGCAGGAAATCTAAATTGTTCGTCTAGTGTTTAAGAGTCTCAATAATGTGATTTTTTCCCCTTTTTTTCCTCTCATTGGCCTCAGACCAGAGACTAAACTCACATTACATCCATTCTCATCATTCTTCACTGTGCTCCACCCACAAGGCCTGCTCTCTCTGTTTCTTCAAGCTGCGCCAGCTCCTGTTATTCTTCTTCTCTCTGAACTGTCACTGATAGATACCCCTACATATGTTGCTCAGTTGCCTGTACCCTCATCCCCTTTGGTTGTGGTCTTTTGGGGAAACAGAAGCCTTGTCATTCCTTCTGTACCTAGCACGTCACTGGTGCTATGAGAAGTGCTATCTGGCAGAAAAAACACTCAGGTGATTATAGAATGTGTCCATTAAGTTTCCCCAGTGCAAAACCCTTTATCTCCCATTATGCTGTCACTCGGGAAACTAAACAGGATGTGAAAAGCTTAGGATTGCTGATGCTCCAGAGAGGTGCATGTAGTTCCCTGAAGTCCTAAATAATGAGTGGAAAAGTCATTGTTTCTGTATAAAAATGAAATTGATTAGCAAAAGTCATAAAGAATAATGAGGATGATTTAACTTAATTGAAGGAGGAAAAGTGAGAATAATCCAACTAGTATTTTCAAAAAATAAAAAATCAAGACGGTAGAAGGAGAATTTATGGATTTTTCGATAAGTTCATTGTACAGTAATTTCTAGGCTGTAGCAGAAATGTCACCCATTTTGAATAAGAAAGGAAATTATGGAAATGTCACACAAATAAGTGGGATTTCATGAAGTTTCCCCGTTTTTCTTGATCACTATTTAGAAATCTATACCCAGATTGCATACTTATTCTTCCCCATTGAAAGGCAGGTAAGAATCAAGAAAAGAAAGTGAAGCGTATAACTTAACTATATGGTTTGTAGAACTACTTTATGCTCATCTGGGATTAGCCCAAAAACATTCTCTACTAGGCAACATAAAATTATTCTGTCTAGTCTGTGATATTTATAGTGACAGGACATATTCAACATGTATTTTATGTGTCTTAATATGTAAACAAGAGAACATGTAGGTGATTTCCATTTTTATTTTGAATAAAGTATATATTAGCTCTTTTAAAGAAAAGTTACTTGGCACCAATCCAGATACATATCTTCCCTTGATAATAATAAGCCCTCATTTTAACAGTTATATATTTTGAAAATGAAATACATGTTTCTTAACAACTATGTGGCAGGTGTTTATATTTCAGATGGACAAGAAAACACCTAAAGTGGGAAACACCACTTTTGTGGGATAATCTTCATTTATTGTTCTTGATTAATGCTGGCTATCTTTTTGGAAATAATTCATAAGAGATACATAATCTTTGCATTCATTGCTTGGAAAATTTCATATGATCTACTAAATTTTGCTTTACTGTATTATTTAGCTTGTGGGAACATTCAGTATAATTGCTTTGACTGTTCTTCATTAGATTATGAACCTCTCTTTGCTTCATAAATATCCTGGATGCTGTTTGGATTCAGTAAATAAGTATTGGTTACTGTTAAGTGATACTGAGATTTCTATTTTAAATGGTGCTTGGCTAGCCGCCTTAAACATCATATCTCTAAACTTCCCACCAAATTGACCATCAGGACCCACAAAATGATGATAATTCACAACATAGGAAACAGACTGATGTTCAACTTACTGCCAGAATTTGGAAGAAATTCTAGATTCCCCCCATATTTAGTTATATAAAATTTCAAGAATACAGCAATTTAAGTAATTTTGTATTGAATGACTGTACCCACCAGTTAGATTTTATTTTTTCATTTTACTCTACTTGTTTACTCATACATATATAAAGATTTCTATTGTTAGAACTGGATTTTTTTTAAGTTTTTTATTTTGAGAGAGAGAGTGAGTGGGGGAGGGGCAGAGAGAGAGAAAGAGAGAGAGAATCCCAAGTAGGCTCCATGCTGTCAGCGCAGAGCCTGACATGAGTCTCAGTCCCACAACTGTGAGATCATGACCTGAGCCAAAATCAAGACTCAGATGCTTAACCGACTTGAGCCACCCAGGCACCCCAGTTGGAACTGGATTTTAAAATGGAGTTGGTGGATAAGATTTTACTTGTATGTGTGATTTTAAAAAACAAAATGAATGAACAAACAACAAGAGAAGAGAAACAGACTCATAAATGTAGAGAACGAACTATGGTTGCCGGGGGAGATGGGTGAGGTGGACATGTGAAATAGGTGAAGGGGATTAAGAGGTACAAAGTTACAAATAAGTCGCAGGGATGAAAAGTCCTGCATGGGGAATATAATCAATAATAGTGTAACAATTTTATAGGGTGACAGATGGTAACTATGCTTATCATGGTGAACATTGAGTAATTATAGAATTGTCAAATCACTGTGTTGTACACCTAAAACTAATATAACAATATGTGTCAACTATACCTAAATTGAAATTAAAAAAATAAAAAATAAAATGCAACCATTGGGTTGCATGTGCTGTGCTTCTGGAAACAGAGCTGAGTGAGGTCGCCCTGAAGCAAGACGTGAAAGGTATATTGAACCTGGCTTAAGTGAACAATGAGGCAACTTCTCACAAATTGTAGAAGTTTTGCTTTTTCAAGTCAGACCCCATCTTCAAATACCTAAGTTGGTTTTAAAATCCATTTAAGAAACTAACAGAGAATAAATGAGGAATAGGATGGAGAAAATATGTGTTTACACTTTACACTTTCCAGAGAGTTGGGTACGAGGGACGCTGTAAGTGAGACACTTAAGCAGAGGAGATAGGAAAAGGCCACATGGCAGTTTAGGCAGGAGCTTCTGTTTTTCAGTTATGCCAGCTATTCTGAGCATTAGATCACTGGACAGTGAGAGAAGAATAAGATCTCAGTGTCAAGGAGCTACACCAGACTAGTCTGCTAGATGCCGGAGCTTGGATAGCACCCATGCATATCACTTAGCCATCCAGTTGTCTATCAGAGAAAGGGATTCAACCATTATGGAGGGGCATGAGGGTGGGGCAGACAGCAAAGAATGCTGTGTTTGCTAGCTATCACCCAAGATCAGTCTAGCCCTGCGCTTGACCAAAAACACATACACAGAATGATGTAGCATAGGGGCTTTGGTTGTTGTTGTTGTTGTTGTTAGTAAACACATTGCAGAATTACTCTACAACAGGAAACACCTGAAGAAAATGCAACAGCATCTAAATTGTTTTGAGGAAGGATAGCAAGCCAAAAATATTCTAGCAGATCTAATTAGTATTCCTATGAGAAGGCAACAAAGAGGCATTTTAATGAAGCAGGATTTTAGGAAGTATACCTTCATGCATCTTTCATGAAAAATGGAAGAGCCTGAAGATAACATAGTCTTCAGTGAGCCAGGAACCTTCCCTTACACACCTGGATGCCAGGTCCCAGCACCTTGGTTGAGATGTGTGTTCAATAGGTAGACCGTGTGCCCAGCAAGAACTTCAAGCCCTGTCTTAAATGCCTTTCTCAGATGTACTTCTCCTCATTTTCTGATACCATAGATATTCATTTGTCAGGCCTGCCCTAACAAAATACCAGTGACTGGGTGACTTTAATAGCAAAACCTTACTTTGTCACAGTTCTTGAAAGTTAGAGGTTCAAAGATTAAGGTGTCGATAGGTTTGGTCTCTCCCGACGACTCTCACCTTGGCTTGCAGATGGCAGTCTTCTCGCTGTGTCCTCACATGGTCTTTCCTCTGTGCACTTGTATCCCTGGTATCCGTGTGGCCAGATGTTCTACCCTTTTATAAGGACAGTCAGGCCCCACTCTAAGGGTCTCCTTTCAACTTAGTCACTTTTTAAAAGGCCCCATCTCCAAATATAGTAGCATTCTAGAGTACTGACAGTTAGGACTTCAACATATGAATTTTGTGGCAGGGGATGAGGGGGCTACAGTTCACCCCATAGCACCATATTTATTCATGTACCTAATGATCTCCTAAAACTCTATCAGATACTATTTTTTGAGCACTTAAGGACAACAGTCAGCCTCTTTACATGATTTTCACACGCGGACAAACCCAAAGCACATCTCATATAGCTGGTTTCACTGTCACCAAACAATAACATTGGAGATTAGCAACACTGGCAGACTCAGGAATCACAGGAATATCCTAGATGCAAAGTTAGTTAAGAAGGCTTTGCTCGTCAAGAAAATGCCATCCCTAGTGCAACATCACCAAAAGTGTCCACTTTGAAAGCGTATTAGGGTGTCCCACTGGGCAAGTTGACATCACATCATTCAGACTTACTTCCTAGGCTGCATCTTTAACAAGATTGAAAGCAGTTTTGGGAAATCCCAGCATTCACAAGGCTGTGTTAATAAGCAAATACCTAACAGGGCTTTTTTGTAGTTATAAAAAGTGGCTAAGACAGCAACTGCTTACGTCTGGGGGAGCCTCAGCCAAAGTGAAAGGTGGATGCTGGCAGAATGGCTCACCAACCAGGAGGGTAAAACTGATTACTGATTAAATGTTAATCACATCTAAAACGTTCCGTCACAGCAACATCTAGGTTCGTGTTTGCCAGATAATAGGGCACCATGCTATAGCCAAGTTGACACCTAAAATTAATCAACCCTGGTGACTATATGTAAGGTGCCTGAAATTTAGTTAAGAATACAATACTCATGGGGCACCTGGGTGGCTCAGTCCATGATCTCATGGTTTGTGAGACTGAACCCTGCATTGGGCTCTGTGCTGATAGCATGGAGCCTTCTTGGGATTCTCTCTCCCTCTCTGCCCCTCCCCTGCTCGTACCCTCTCTCTCTCTATAAATAAATAAATAAACAAACATTTTTTAAAAACAAGAATACAACAGTCACTATACATCAGTATAGTATAGTATTGACAATATTTAAAAAAGCACTTTAGAAAATACAATATTTTGTATCTTAACACAATTTAAGAAAATAAAGGCTCTGAGACTGTGAGCAGGTAGAATTCAGGAGGAATTTTTAAGGTTATGCATGACTAAGAGAAGCTGCATATATGCATATATGTTTGTTTAGGCATTATATAAATGCATATAGGTGTGGAAATAGAAACATGCATCACCATTTTTGTTGGAGATTATTTTTGTTAATGGATATTGCAGTTATATTATTGGAACCATTTAATGTAAAAATATTAGATCTCATAGTTTGCCAATTTGGTTGCAAAAAGCAGTGTTTGAATCTTAAAATATTTGGAATTTTATGTAATTCTGATGATTTATAGGTAGAAAAAGCTAGAATGTTTGACACTGGGACCATTCTGAAAAATCAAGGGCATGGAGTTGGTATAAATATTTGGGACCTTGAAAATGTTCCTTTAGTCATTATTCCATAGAAAGTATTATTATTTTCTACTTGCTTATGGCTTTGCTATTTAACAGCATACTAATTGATATATCCAATTTTGAAATTTTATGTTGTGAAATTCATTTCCTCAGAATGAAAATTCTTCTCTTTTTTATCTTCCAAAAAAGCTTACAAATGTCATCTAAGATGTAATTTTGCTCATCGATTATGGATACATAAACTTAAATCAAATGTAATCACTTTATAAGATTGTTTCAAAGTAAAACCTGTGTCTGCATGTTTTAAAATTTTGTCCGTGAAAATGAGAAATACCAAAGCTCCTAATATTCTCAAGTTTAGCTTACTATCTGCATGTGTTGTCATGTATAAAAATATTTTGTTTCCGATGTTTACCTTAGGTTTCAGAACAATACGGATTTAAAGTGGAGGTGACCTTAGAGATTTGTAGTCAGTATCATTTCTGGTAAATCACATCACTCTACTCGTATTTTCCATAGTAAGTGTATTATACACAGCGAAGGAAATCACACTAATTAGTAAATTATACGCCTAAACTCTAAATGTTAATTGCTCAATATTTGATTGGAAATATCTGTTTTTAATCTCTTCCTGTATAAATACCCTTATATAAAATTGTCAACATATTCCTCTCTTCTTGACTTTTTTGACTAATGACACTTTGCTAGAAATGTATAGTTTCATTTCATTTTCCAACTGATGTGATAATGTAAAGAAAGGTGAAAAGTCTTACTGTTTTTTGGGTGTCTTTCTATGGAGAGTTGCTCTCTTACAGGAATGGAAGGGGTTGACACTCAGTTGTTCAAGCCTGGCTAATGGGAAAGTCATGACCCTTCCCTGGTTTATATGGCGTCAAGTTTTACAAAACAACATAAAGAATGGCTATTGATGTTTGCTATTGGATCAATTAGATTAACAGAAGCCTAGGTAGAACTCAGGTTATATGTGGTGGGAAGATTTTTGTGCAAAATAGAATGAATATAATATTCACCTACTAAATGAGATTCAAGTGTGCCATACATTTAACTAATGATTCTTATCTTTTGTTCATGTAATGGTGGTACCATCTGTGCGATTCAGGAAAGATCTGTGATAAAGCTTGATGTTAGTAATGTTCTCCAGAGAGGGCCTTAGTTGGAAAAGAGAATCAGAGAAGCAACTATAACTGAAGACATTAGTTCTTGTTTTAAAAATACACACCTGTAACTATTTCTATACTTGACCTTTCATATAATGTTTAGTATGCATTTCATTTTCTTATTTTGATTACAGACATAGAGTCTTTCACAGTACAGTGCTTTATAATTATTTGCCTGGAAAAAGGTGTTTGGCCTTTGAAGATATAATTTGTGTATATGAGTGGCAATAATTTTTAAAATATTTTATATACAAATTATTAACCAGTGTAATAGTTTTCTTGGAAGAAATAGTAGCTAAAATAAGAACATTAATGACTCAGTTTACAACTTGTTTTTAAGTTTATTTATTTTGAGAGAGAGAGAGAGAGAGAGAGAGAGCAAGGTCACAAGTGATGGAGGGACAGAGAGAGATTGGGAGAGAGAGAACCCCAACCAGATCCTAGTGAGCAGTCCTCAGTGAGAAGCCTGACACCGGGCTCCATCCTGTCACCGTGAGATCATGATGTGAGCCGAAATCAAGCTGAAAAAACTAATCCTTGAAGAATTAGTCATGTTTTCTTATAAACTAGGAGATGCTGGTTTGGAGATATCCCTTTTAAACTCAGTCTTATTGTGGGGAAATAAAAGCACTATTATACAACTCCATTTGACATGAAGGAGGGCATTTTATTCTGCAGGTGTCCTAATTTCACTTCTGTCCGGTGGATCACTGGAAGATTTATCAGCCAAAACTGCAGTGAGAATTTGATATCTATTCTATATTGAGATGCTGAGATACCTGAGAACAGAAAAGAGCTAATTTTACTATTGAACAATAGTTAATAGACTAGCAGTGTCCAAATGCACACCTGTCATCCCCTCCACAGCAAATACAGACTAGAGTTTTCTTAGTGGTGGTCTCTCATCCAACATGGCTCCCCATAGATTTTTATTAGGTCATGTGTCCTTTGCTCAGATCCCACCGACCACCCCTGTTTTGCCACCATACAAGTAGTTTATCAAGCAACACACAGCTGAGATTTGGAAGATTGCCGAAGTCACAATTGCTGCTTTATCTTCCAGTGACTTTGAAAGAAAGCCACGGCATGAATTGAATGCTCAAAGCTCTGTCCCTACACAATTTGTAGTATATTATTTCAGTTATGCTTTTTACTGCTTCTTAGGGAATTGATTTTTCTTTTCAATGTGCCACCTTCCACTCAATTCTCTCGTCTTAAAATGGAAGAGAGAAAGAAAAAAAATTAGGGCACAAGGTGTTTGGGAAGAGAAGCAGAGAGTAGGCATTTACAATCCCATGAGGATGTGAAATGGATGGAAATTATAAGGTAGAAGACAACAATTGCTCTTTCATGCAACAGCAAATTATATAATTCTGGAGTGGAAGAGCTGACCTCGGAACCTTGCTGCTTTCAAATCAAGTTCCTTAAAATATCATTCAATTATTCATTTGTTTGGATGTGGTTTGCATCAAGTATCTCCGTATTTGTTAATGTGTCTATTTCCAGAATTTTAGGTATCTTTAATTAGAAGTGAAATGATTCCATTTTTTAAAAAAAAATTTTAATGTTTTATTTATTTCTAGGAGAGAGAGAGACAGCGTGAGCAGGGGAGGGTCAGAGAGAGAGGGAGTGACAGACTCTGAAACAGGCTCCAGGCTCTGTGCTGACTGCCAGACTTGAACCCATGAACCACGAGATCATGACCTAAGCGAAAGTCGGACGCTTAACCGACTAAGCCACTCAGGCGCCCCGAAATGATTCCATTTTTATATGTTTTCCAAACTGTGTCATCCTTTTGTTTCTGAAGAAATAGTTCATAATTTGTTCAAATCCTTCCCAACCATTTAATATAATTCCCAAATGAATTTTCAAAATGTGGCACAGTGCATTAAATTGCCAATAAACACATTCAATGCTCCGTAAGTCTTATGGTAAATAACTGTAATTTGATTAACCCAGCATGTCCTAAATAAAACCCTTTTACCCCATAATACCTATTTTTATCTTCCTGTCTCAGATCAATATTTAGGTAAGAGAACTGCATGGATTTAAAAGACCCAGAAGGAAAAATTGAAAGGACTTGAGAGAGGGATATGGAGGTAAGGGGACCCATACTCTTGAGTTCCCAACTTATAACTCAGTAGTTGATAGTACCACTCACTGCAAATGGACAGGGGGTGAATATTATGACATTCATATACATCCTAGAAACAAGGTGGGACTACACTTGCTTTGAAAAAAAGCACGTCGATCAGTACACTGTAAGATTTATTATTGAGAGCACATCTTTAGAAGAAATGTGATGTTTGCAGAAATAGATTTGGTATTCTAGCTATGTGAGAAAATTGAATTTAAAAATATGAGATAGAAAAAATATAAGCAGCATATTTATAACAAATTATTCCATATTAAGATGCTTTAATCTTTTGACTTAAGCAGTTATTAATTAATGCATTATTGTCCTCTAAAAATGGTCCATGATTTAGACCATGTTATAAATATGTTATATACCATGTTACAACTCTTCCTGCATTCTTAAAATTTCGTGCCTAGCAATAGAAGCAGAGTTATACATTCCCAACTGGCAAGATGATTGTCTGAATGTGATTATCTGATGACACTCAGAAAACCTTTAAACATAAAAGATACAGGGAGATGCTCCATTGCTTTCTTTGGATGGCATTTTTTTTCCCTTTGAATCTAAGCAAGATTAATGTTCTCAACTGACATGATGACAAATCTAGTCATGAAATGACAATAAAGTGTGTACAAAATGGGAGTAGAGACTTGCCTAATAAAATGCACTACCTTAATTTTTTCTAAATACTGTTAGTTTGAAATTGTTCTGAAGGTAACGATGTTCAACTTGTAAATGGGTTAAATATGCCATTACACTTTTATATTTATGTGCTTTCATTATTTTTGTTAGCAGTGATAGATAGATCACCTCACTTTTGCCTTGATTCCTATATCTCAGAAAAGTGATGGCACTTCTTATTCCCTTCAGTTCAATTTAGCAAACATTTATTAAGTAATTTCTCTGTTTAGATACTGTGAAACTGCCTCTTACATGAACGTAACGAGAAAGAAAGTGAAGAATCTGAGAACACTAAGTTAATTTAGGCAAATAATTTCTGGTGATCAAAGTTAATCGGTGATCAAAAGAAAAAAATAACTAGCAACGTTACATGAAAGGAATAAATTCTAGTGCAATAAGGCAAGAAATATTGTTTATTTTTCCTATAAGCTAGCTTATTCCTGAAAACATGTGCCACACATGATCAATATTGATGAATATTTTGTCCTGAAAACAGTGAAGAGATGGCTACTCTGAGAGGTATGGAAAAATCATTAGCAGAGACATTGAGCTTAAATGTGGAATAATCAGAATTAAAAGAAATAAATAGGTTTAAGCAAAGTCGAGATCCAGATTAAACAGAAAGGATAAATCAAGTTAAGACAAACTGTTTAATTTCAAAGCAAGAAAGAAGACCCATACTAAGCCACGATCGTTGACTCTACAAATCATGAATCAAATAAGCAGTAAGTGCAACTAATAGAAATATTTCCTCATGAAATCGATAGGCCCTCTTTAGCCTCACTTTTCAAAAATTGGCACTGGTAACAGCTTTAATAGAGAGAAGTCCTGCTGCAGAACATTGACATACTGGCTTTTGCCATTTCTGTAGCTTTTTTAGCTCTCATTTATCATTCATTCCACAAACATGCTGCTATTAGCTTGTGGATATACAAAAGTAACTTCACTATCAAGTCTTCCCATCAAAGATCTCTAGCATCAGAGAAAAAAAGAGTGACTACCTCTGAGAGTATTGTAGATATAGCCTGACTTTTTTTTTTTTTTAAATCTCCAACAGGACAATTCCTGTGGAATTTTTTTGCTATATCTTAAAAAATGCATGTGAATTTTGCATTCTTTCTTCTGGCATATTAACATAACATCCCCCCCTAAATCTTTGGAATTCAAGGAAGATTGGCCATAATTCATGTGAGGTTTGTCCTGTCTCCTGTGGACACACACATATCCTCATGTGAGAAGCAGGGTATCATGCAGATGTTGCTCCTAAAGGAGTTCACCATGAAGATTTGAAATGATGTTTGCTCTGAGTACTATGGGAGCCCTACAACACAAAGTGTTGGCTGACCCTGTGTTCATTGAGAAGGGGATGTTTCAGCTATACTTGAAAGACAAGAGTGCTTTTGGTAGCCTGCGAGAAAGAGAAGATGAAGACCTTCCAGTCTGAAGGAAGGCACCTATAGATGCATAAGCAGTGTTGCTGGAGGATGGGGTGAGAGTTTCCAAGATGAAGATGGAAAGATGAATAACCATCACCTTTCTGACTAGCTATGATAACCAGGGATTTTGGTCCCTATATAATTTATGAGTGATTAAGCATTGAGAGCCATCTTTTTATTTAGTTTTTATTTTTTTTTCAATTCTGACTTTTTTTTAAGTGTAATTTATTGTCAAGTTGGCTAACATATAGTGTATACAGTGTGCTCTTGGTTTTGGGGGTAGATTCCTGTAATTCATCACTTACATACAATACCCAGTGCTCATCCCAACAAGTGCCCTCCTCAGTGCCCATCAGCCATCCCCCCCACCCCCCATCAACCCTCAGTTTATTCTGTGTATTTAAGAGTCTCTTATGGCATGTCTTCCTCCCTCTCTGTTTGTAACTATTTTTTTTTCCTCTTCCCCCATGGTCTTCTCTTAAATTTCTCAAGTTCCACATATGAATGAAAACATATGATATCTGTCTTTCTGTGACTGACTTATTTCACTTAGCATAATAGCCTCCAGTTCCAATCATGTTGCTGCAAATGGCAGGATTCCATTTTTTCTCATTGTCATGTAGTATTCCGTTGTGTATATATATATATACATATACATATATATACCATATCTTCTTCATCCAGTCATCAGTTGATGGACATTTAGGCTCTTTCCATAATTTGGCTATTGTTGAAAGCACTGCTATAAACATTGGGGTACATGTACCCCTATGCATCAGCACTCCTATATCCCTTGGGTAGATTCCTAGTAGTACTATTGCTGGGTGGTGGGGTAGTTCTATTTTTAATTATTTGAGGAACCTCCACACTGTTTTCAGAGCAGCTACACCAGTTTCATTCCCACCAACAGTGCAAGAGGGTTCCCTTTTTTCCACATCCTCAACAGCATCTGTTGTTTCCTGAATTGTTAATTGTAGCCACTCTCAGTGGTGTGAGGTGGTATCTCAATATGGTTTTGATTTCTATTTCCCTGATGATGAGTGATGTTGAACATCTTTTCATGTGTCTCTTGGCCATCTGGATGTCCTCTTTGGAAAAGTGTCTATTCATGTCTTCTGCCCATTTCTTCACTGGATTATTTGCTTTTTGGGTGTAGAGTTTGGTAAGTTCTTTATAGATTTTGAATATGAGTCCTTTATCCTTTATGTCATTTGAAAATATCTTCTCCCATTCCATTGGTTGCCTTTTAGTTTTGTTGAGTGTTTCCTTTGTAGTGCAGAAGCTGTTTATCTTGATGAGGTCCCAATAGTTCATTTTTGCTTTTATTTCCCTTTTCTTTGAAGACATGTCGAGCAAGAAATTGCTGCAGCCAAGGTCACAGAGGTTGTTGCCTGTTTTCTCCACTAGGGTTTTGATAGTTTACTGTTTCACATTCAGGTCTTTCACCCATTTTCAGTTTATTTTTGTGTATGGTGTAAGAAAGTGGTCCAGTTGTATTCTTCTACATATTGCTGTCCAATTCTCCCAGCACCATTTGTTAGAGAGACTGTCTCTTTTTTTCCATTGGGACTCTCTCCGGCTTTGTCAAAGATTAGTTGGCCATATATTTGTGGGTCCAATTAATTCTGCTTTCTCTATTCTCTTCCATTGGCATATGTGTCTGTTTTTGTGCCAGTACCATGCTGTCTCGATGATTACAGTTTTGTAGTAGAGGTTAAAGTCTGGGATTTTGATGTCTCCTACTTTGGTTTTCTTCTTCATCATAACTTGGGCTATTCGGGGCCATTTGTGGTTCCATACAAAGTTTTAGCCATCTTTTTGAATGTAATCAATATGAAATCCCAACAAATACTTCTATAAATGTATATTTATTTCAAAAATTTATAAACTTTCCTTATGTCAAGGGTATTTTGATTAAAAATATTAAACTTTATTGGGTTTGGATGACAGCTGCTCTCTTGCTAGCGTCAATATCCAGTTGATTTTTGCATTTTGCTTTAGTTTTCATGGTGTCGGGAAAATCTTGATCCATGTAGATAATTCATGTATTTAGAAAAAAATGTATTTTAATAGTTTATTTTGCAGTCCCAGGATAATCTGTTATAATGCTGATCTGGAAGCTTAAGAGAAGAATCATTGGAAATTGTTTTAGTGCTGAATCACTAAGACAGTTTATTTGCTGCCCTCAGTACTTACTAACAAAGAGTTCAATTTGGGTGAGATAAACCAAAAAGTAAAGTATTGTAAGGTACCATTTAAAAATAATCTCAATTATTTCAATGTTCTGCTCAGTCAGATATTGACTATGAGTTAGCAAAGTCATCTTTACCTTACTTTGCATGTTGAGTCTAAACTCCAACTTTTGGTTTCATCAAAGACACATTCCCTATAGGTAACATTTTGACCCTGAATATAGAAAGTGAACTTGTTCAGCTAAATAAAATCCTAAGTCAAAGGCATGCCAAAAGATTGCATCTATGTTCTAGTTGAGACATTAATGCCTCTTCAGCAGCAAAAAATAAAAAAAGGAAATATTCCTTTTATTTCCAATAGTCCACTGCCAACTTGCCTCACAACCAACAGTGAGCTTTCGTTTGTAGCAACACATCGTAAAAGTCACTGCTGTAATGTAAAGACTGCACATGAATATGAAATACAGGTTGTAGGCCATTATCTCACAGTTGTTTGGAAAGATGCTCCACTTAACCAAACATCAGTGCTTGTCAGTGCAACAAATCACAGCTGCCTGAACAGTGAGGCCCTCACTTTCGTAGAAGCTGCAGCTGTGATTTGTCCTGCCAGTGCCATAGGCTTCTTCTAAGAGGCTTCTCTATGTGGCCTTGGGTAACGTAGTAGAGTGCTCCGTATCTCAGGTCCCTAATGGGATTATATGATAATCTTAGTACTATTCATAATCCTAGTACTATTTCATAATGATAGTTATGAGGATTAAAAGAACTAACATCTGTTAAATAATCAGCCCAGTTCTAGGCAGATAGTAGATATGAAGCATTGAATTGTATCCTCTCAAGAGATAGGTTCAAATCTTAACCCCCAGCACCAGTGATTGTGATTTTATCTAGAAATAACGTCGTTGCAGATGTAATTAAGATATAAATTAAGATGAGGTTGTACTGAATTAGGGTGAATCCTCAGTCTCTTCACTAATATCCTCAGAGGAAGAGGGCAGGCACACAGGAAAGAAGGCCATGTACAAACAGATGTAGAGGATGGAATTATGCTGACCCATCCAGGGAAAGAACACCAAGGTTTGCCGCAACCTTCAGAGCATTTAGGAGGAATCAGCCCTCCTGGCATTATGCTTTCAGACTTGTAATCATAACTGTGGGGAAAGTGTACATTTCTGTTCTATTAAGCCATCATTTTGTGGCAGTTTGTTACAGCATCCCTGGAAATGAATTCAGTAAGTAATCAACAAATTGTAGCTATTATTATCAGCATTGTTTTAAATCAAGTGCATATTTAATGTCAGACATAAATTTTGTCTGTTTTTAATAACATTACGTGGTAGAATATACGCTAAAACAAACTTAGAGCATTGCTTTGTTTTGTGATCATGTTGCAATTTTATTCCTTCTTGAAGTAATTTTTCAGATTTTCATTGCATTCTACACACTGAAGTCTCAGACACTTGTTACTGTCATAAATAGTGAATGTAGATGACAAGAAGTAATCGTAAATTTTTCATATTATAGACGAACCTTTGGCTCTCAGTGAAAATTTTGAGTATATTGCTCTTATATTGTTGTCAATATTGTCTACCCAGGTTGAAAAATCACATTGTCCAAATATGATTGGTTACTTATTATTGATCTTTATGACATTGACTCTTTCCATCATCAAGTCTATTTAGAAATTTTCTAGTAATATCTATTTCAACTCACATGGAATGTTTTAATACAAATATTTAAATAAGCAATACTCAGAACAATCGAAGAAGTTCAGTTCATTCTACAAGTATTTACTTCATCTTTGATATGTCCCAGGTGTTTAGGACACATCCGTGAACAAAACAAAGATCCCTGCCCTTTTGGGGCAAGAGCATAGTTAATAAGCCAATTATATAATATGCTAGAAGGAAAGGTAAAAAAAATTCACCATGGGAAGAACGTGAGTCAAAGGTATGTACCTCAGTTGGTTTGCAATCTCACTGAATGCACTGAACATATATGGAAGTAAGCATCTTTGCCTTCTTTGGGAACAAGGAAAGATATCATTTCTCACCACTCCTATTCAGTATTATACTAGAAGTCTCAGCTTAGTACAGTAAGACAGGAAGGAAGGAGGGAAGGAAGGAGGGAAGGAAGGAGGGAAGGAAGGAGGGAAGGAAGGAAGGAAGGAAGGAAGGAAGGAAGGAAGGAAGGAAGGAAGGAAGGAAAGACAGGCATGTATACAGATTTGTAAATGATGAAATAAAACTGTTCTATTCATAGTTGGTACAGTTGTTTATATAGAAAATCTCAAAGTGCCTACCAAAAATCCTTTGGAAATAATGAGTATAAAAATATCACATGAGTTGGGGCGCCTGGGTGGCTTAGTCAGTTAAGCGTCCGACTTTCGCTTAGGTCATGATCTCGCGGTTCATGGGTTCGAGCCCCGCATTGGGCTCTGTGCTGGCTGCCAGCTCGGAGCCTGGAGCCTGTTTCAGTCTGTGGCTCCCTCTCTCTCTGACCCTCCCCTGCTCACGCTGTCTCTCTCTCTCTCTCTCCTAGAAATAAATAAAACATTAAAAAATATATATATCACATGAGTATAAAAATATATTTTATATTTATATATAAAATATAATTTTATCACATGGCACAAGGTCAGTGTAAAAAATTCAGTTGCTTTTCTCTGTACCAGCAATAAATAATTGGAATTTCAGGTTTAAAATATACCATTTAAATAGCACTCCTCTCCCAAATAAAATGGTTAGGTATGATTCTAACATAATGCATACAGAATCTGTATTTGGAAAATTACAAAGCACTAATGAAAGACAATTTTAAAAGATCTAGGTAAATGAAGAGACATTCTAAATTCATGGGATAAGAGTCAATACTGTGAACATGTCACTTCTTCCTAACCTGGTCTATATGTTCAACATAATCATAGCCTAAATTCCAGTAAGCTATTGGTTAGAGGTAGATAAACTGATTCTAAAACTTATATAAAAAGTCAAAAGACTTTAAATAGCCAACATAGTTTTGAGGAAGTTAGAGACTTATACTACCCAATTTCAGGAATTATTCAGCTACAGTAGCCAAGATAGTGTTGTATTGGTTTAAAAAAAAAAAAATAGGCACGTTAGTCAATAAGATATAATAGAGAACTCAGAAACAGACCTGCCCAAATAGTTAACTGCTTTTTGGCAACAATACAAAGTAGAGTCAGTGGAGAAAACTCATGATCTTTTCAACAATGCAAATTAATACAACAACGAGATACCACTCTACACCTATTACAATGGCTAATAACCACACAAATGAGAGAACCAATTGCTGGTGGGGATCTGGAGCAACAGGAAGTTTCTACTCATTACTAGTGAGAATGCAAATTGATACAGCTATTTTGGAAGATAGTTTGACATCTCTGACAAACTTAAACGTTATTTCACCATACAATCCAGCATATATCTGCACAAAAACTTGCATGCAGATGATTACAGACGTTGTGTTCATAATCACCAAAAAACTAGAAGCAACCAAGATTTCCTTCAAAAGATGATGGATAAACTATAGTATGCCCATCAAATGGAATACTATTGTAGTGACCAATAAAAGTAAATTAAAAAGGATGGCCATAAAGCCACACATGGACATGGCTGAATCTTAAATATATATTGCTCAGCGAAATAGTCTGAAAAGAGTAAATATTGTATAATTCCAATTATATAACATTCTGAAGACAGAAAAACTGTAGACACGTTGTAACAATCAGAGTTCTCCGGAGAAAGTGAACCAGTAAGATGTGTGTATGTATCTATATCTGGAAGGAGATGTATTGTGAGGAGTTGGCTCACACATTTATGGAGGTTGGCAAGTTAAAAATTTACAGCGTAGGTGCCCCTGACTGGTTCACTCAGTTAAGCTCCAACTTTGGTTTAGGTCATGATCTCGTGGTTCATGAGTTCAAGCCTCACATCAGGCTCTGTGCTGACAGCTCAGAGCCTGGAGCCTGTTTTGGATTCCATCTGTCTGTCTGTCTCTCTCTTTCTCTCTCTGCTCCTCCCCTACTTGTGGCCTCTCTCCCTCCCTCCCTCTCCCCCCCTCAAAAATACAATAAACATTTTAAAAAATAAATAAAAATTTGCAGTTTAGATTGGCAGGCTCAAGAACCACAAGAGCTGGGGTACCTGAGTGGCTCAGTTGGTTAAGCATCTGACCTTAGCTCAGGCCATGATCTCATAGTTCGCAGGTTCGAGCCCTGCATTGAGCTCTCTGCTGTCAGCACAGAGCCCTCTTAAGATCTTCTGTCTCCCTCTCTGCCTGCCCCTCCCCTGTTCATGCTCTCTCTCTCTCAAAAATAAACTTAAATTAAAAAAAAAAAAAAAAAAAAACTACCACAGAACTACAAGAGGTGACAGTGCCATTTTAGTCCACAGGCCAACAGGCCAAAGACTCAAAAAGGACTCAATGATACAGATGAAGTCTGACAAGGTCTGCAGGAGAATAACCTCTTGCCTGCAGAGGCGAGTCTTTTTGTTCTGTTCAGGCCTTGAACTGATTAGATGAACCCACCCACATTATGGAGATTGTATCTTAGTAAAAGTTCAGTGTTTTGAAAAATACCCTTCCAAAAACACCCTTCAAGTTGACACACAAAATTAATATCATAGAAAGTTAAGAGGTCAGTGGTTTGGGGGGATTTGTAGAAGGGAAGAAGTTTAAATAGATGAAGCAGGGAGAATTTATCTTAGGGCAGTGAGAATATTCTGTGTGATACTGTAATCTAACGGTATTGCAAATGTATGAGACAAATTCTGTAACTTTGGACATTAGTATTGTCTGTAAAACTAACCAAAGAAACTGTGCACAATCAGTGTACTCCTGTTGATGAAGTCGTATCCTGCAGGGGTATGGGCTAATGATTCTAAGTCTATTATGCATGCATATGGGAGTTGACAATTAAATGGAAAGTAGATTACAGATAGTAGGAGCCAGTTTTCTCACTGTTGGAATGAGAATTTACAGATCTGCATTGAGAGAAGGCAAAAATGACCTATGTGGTAATAGACTAGAGTTGGAGGTATTGAGTATGAACTATGCTTAGTTTAATATAGGTGGAGATGTTTACATGTAGAAATATGTATGTAGAATATGTATACTCATGGGTTAATATACACACATGTATTTTCTTGCTCTGTAAGTTCAAAATGTCTAGAAGCAGTGCCACCACAGTCATAAGTATACCTATATACTTGCATAAGTATACCTATATGACTTATATAAGTATACCTATATACGTATACCCAATACCGATTTTCAGTAAAAGGAAACAGGGATCCTTGAAGAAATGTCAAGATTCTAGGACTGAGACAGGAAAAATACAAGATGACCCTGGAACATCTTCTAGTGTCAGAAAGTAAGGAAATGCTTTAAGAACAAAAGAAAACCCACAATGGAGACATGGGGGAGAGTATGTCAAAGGGACAAGAGGAACTGAGAAAGCTCCCAAGAGCCAAAGAAGGAATAATTTGAGTGAACAAAGTAACTTTGGATTATAACCTGAGTATTAAAAAAAATCATGAGTCCATAATGCTATAAATGGTTGGATAAATAAATGGGAAAGAATAGGAGGCACCTGGGTGGCTCTGGGTTAAGTGTCCGACTTCAGCTCAGGTCATGATCTTGCGGTTTGTGAGTTCAAGCCCCGCATCTGGCTCTGTGCTGACCACTCAGAGCCTAGAGCCTGCTTCAGATTCTGTGCCTCCCTCTCTCTCTGTCTCAGTCCCCCCCTTCAAATAATCAATCAATCCATCAGGAAGAATAATTCCAAATAATTCCATGCAGAATAATTCTAAATAATTTATGTAGATAATTTTACCTTCACAGACATGGAACATAATTTCTCTTATCCTGGAGGTTGAGCTTTATATAGTTACTTCCTTCCAGAGATAATAGTTTGCAAAGTGGATGGGAAAGGAGTCTCACTGCCGTGGAGAAACCCAGCAAACATTGCTTCAGCCAGGTGATCAGTGTCAGCATCAGCAGTGACAAGCCACACTAATACTACGTACCTATGATGTGATGTGATGTGATGAGAGTGTCACTCTACTTGGGTGATCTCCTGTCCCAAACCCATAGCCCCAGTCTCATCCTGAGAAAAACATCAGACGAATGCCAGGAGAGGGACATCCTTCCAAATGTCTGATGAGCACTTTCAAAACTGTCAAGTTCATCAAAAACAAGGAAAGGCGGAGGAATTATTATAGACCTGAGGAGCTGACAGAGATGTGCTGACTATTGTAGCATGGTACCCTGGATGGGAACCTGGACTAGAAAAGTGACATTGGATAAAAGCTAAGTGAATCTACTTAAATCTGAATAAAGTAAGGAGCTTGCTTGTTAATAATGTATCAATTCATTAATTGGCAAAGGTACCATATCAGTGTAAGATATTAATAATAGCAGAGATCGAGTATGGGGTAGATGAGAACTCTGTACTATATTTGCACTTCATATATATATGTATATATGTGTGATTTATTAAGAAATGCACATATATACATCATTTGTTAAGAAATACTACATATATCTAAATACATCATTTATTAAGAAAAAAGACAGTGATCTTGCTTGGACAATATAATTGGTGTGGTCATTCAGGGCTGACATAAGAAGGTCCAGTGCAAACAAATTGCCTCTTGCCACGTGTATTAGTGTCCTAGGGCTGCCTTAACAAATTACCACAAACTTAAAACAGCAGAAATTTTCTCTCTTACACTTCTGGAGGTCCGAATTCTGAAATCAGGCTGTCAGGAGGTCCACGCTTCTCTCTGAAGTGTCTGAGGGAGAACCCTTCCTTGTCTCTACCAGTATTTGGTGACTTTTAGGCCTCCTTGGAGTTCTTTGACTTATAGGTGTGTAGCAACGGTCTAATATGGTTTTGTCCCCTGTGTTTCTCTTTTCTTCTCTTACTCTGTCTCACAAGGACATTCATCATTGAATTTAGGGCCCACCCTCATCCAAGTTGATCTTCTGTAGAAATTATTTCCTTAATGACCTCTTCACAGAGCTTAATTTTAAATAAGTCCCCATTCTAATGTTCCAGATAATTACATCTATTTGGAGGCCACTGTTCAGTCTATTTTTGCCATGCCACCTGCATAAGGTATTGAAACACTTGTATGGCTAAAGAAGCCTGCAGAAAAAATTAATTAATCTGCAGTATCAATGAACCATACTAGTGGTCTATCAAATGTTAGAATTGTCTTAGTGATGGTTATAATAATAATCATAATTGAGCTCTTCCTATATGCTGGGTACCTATGTGAGTGTTCTACCCTTATTATCTCCCTTAAACTTCATATTTCAGTTTTCCTTGATTTACAGATGACGAAATTGAGGCATTGAGAAGTGAAGAAACTGGTCTAAGGTTACACAGCTGTCATTTTCAGACTTCTGTTAAAAGTATGTGTTGTAGTTAAATACTGCAAATAAAATCTATATCAAACATTTTTAGAAGTTCTGAATCCCTCTGTGCAGCCTGAGGGTTCCACTTTAAGGCTTAAATTCGTGGGGAGCATTAAGTGTTTTTTCAGCTGCTTGATGTGAAGAAAAGTTTTCAGTCCCTCTTGCTAGGGGTTCCTTGTGACAGAGAGAGAACTGTCGTGCTTTTTAATTTATAGGACATCAGGTAGGATTCCATCTCAGTTTTCTTCAACTGTTGTTACCTTCTCTAAAATTACCCTCTGAAAATGATTTACTTTCTTATTTGGGTTTCTCTCTCACTAGTACAGTTTTCTGTCCCTTTCCCCTATATATGCACATACATGCCTTTTTATCCATTTAGTTTGTGTCTTCCCTCAAAGAGTTAAAAACCCCATTTGAATGATGTAAAGACTTAGAAACTCTGTTACAAGCAAATGTAGTATTTCTGAAGGCTACTAAATGCATGTAGATGCCAAGTAAATGTATATGATGAAATAAGTGATTCAGATAGAACAATTAACAGATGGCAGGAACAATTATATATTCATAGTCCTGGCCAACAGCATTTGGTAGATATAATTACCTTACAGGTGTTAACTGCCCTTCTATCATGGAATGAGACATCCCTGAATACTAGAGAGGCACAGTTAAATGACTGATGGCCACAAATTAGTAAAAATTCTATTGGCTCACTTTTTTTAGACATGAATCAGAAAGCTAAATTCAGTTCGTGGAGTCTAGTGTTAAGTTCAGGAAAAGTGAAACTTGAACAGGTGTAAACTTAACGTTGATTGCTGGGGTGGGGGGAAAAAAAGCCCTGAACATTAAAAGACATTTCAAATTCACTCGACATTTGGAAGATACAGAGTCCAAAAGGCAATCATTTAGGAAGACGGAAGCAGCTGTTACAAAGTATTCCTTTGAGTT
This sequence comes from Hyaena hyaena, assembly GCF_003009895.1. Taxonomy (NCBI): domain Eukaryota; kingdom Metazoa; phylum Chordata; class Mammalia; order Carnivora; family Hyaenidae; genus Hyaena; species Hyaena hyaena. The sequence goes on from NW_024081228.1 coordinate 1,095,315, forward strand.
TTTAAAAAATTACCTGAGTTTCACATGCAAAAGAGTATTATAATACTATTTTCAAAAACTAAGCCTCTGTGTAGATTAGTTTGCATATGTTTCTTTATAACCTTAAGAATATTATACTAGAATGCAAATGTAATTTTTAATGCTGTTATTTTTAATATTTTAATAATTTTAAACAGAAGTATTTGAAAACAGATAAACACACACATGCACAAATTAGGTCATTCAAGAATTATCACTTTATTTTTGTATTGGTACGTTGGTACTTCCACTTAACATTTCTATCATTTATAGCTGTCAGCCGAAGGGAGTACCAAATTAACCTCAGTCTCCACCACAACTGATATTGACTGATTAAAACTGAGAAATGGCTGGGCTACCTGGTGGCTCAGTTGTTTGGGCATCCGACTTCAGCTGAGGTCATGATCTCAAGGGGAGTTCGAGCCTCACGTTGGGCTCTGTGCTGATGGCTCTGAGCCTGGAGCCTGCTTCAGATTCTGTGTCTCCCACTGTCTCTGCTCATGCTCTGTCTCTCTTTCTCTCAAAAATAAATAAATATTTAAAAAATTTTTTTTTAAAAACTGAGAAATGGCTTCACTGCCTTTCTATCTTTACTCAACTCTTAATCTCTGAATGTGAGTTCTGCTCCGCACCATAATTTCATGCTTATTTCTATTACTTTCACTTATTTTTTTAAAGTGGTGGTTTCTTATTGTTTTTATTTTACAAAGTCACAATTTTATAATAGTTTTGTAAAGTCTTTGAACATAAGCATGATTCTTCTCAGGTACTTTACTTATTGTTGGACAATAGTTATTACTTCATAATACTTTTGATTGATTGGTAAAAACCTAATGTAAGTAACTAGTTTTTTTTTACTGTAATTCTTATCTTCCAATTCTATAGATGAAAAAGAGAATGGAGTTTTTCCCCTATAAATTAGGGAAAATATTACTTCTATTATTTTAGTATGGTAAAATGTATTTTTGGTAGCAAACTTTTAAAGTTGTTAATTTGTCCAACTGGTAAAAAGACACAGGGGCGTCTAGGTGGCTCAGTCAGTGACACATTCAACTTTGGCTCAGCTCATGATCTCATGGTTGGTGAGGTCGAGCCCCACATTGGGTGAGCTTAATCTCTGCTTCCAGTGGGCCCCGCTTCTCTCTCTCTCTCCCTCTTTTTATCCCTCACTGCCCGTCATGGGATTTGCTCTCTCACTCCCTCCCTTTCTGCTTCTAGCTTACTTGCACCCTCTTTCTCTCTCTCTCAAAAAACAGAACAAAACACACACACATACATACAGAGACAGATTATTATGGAAGTATTTATTGTGCTATATTTTTTCCCTTTTAATGAAAATCTTGATTTTTTGTAATGTAAATGTTATTTTATTAAAATATGTCATAATTTTTTGCCTTATTTTATTCCCTCTGATAACAGTTGAAATCACATATGTTAATTTGTGTTCATTTAAACTGAAAAGCAAGTTTCACTTCCATTGTCTAAAATATTTGTTAACAAACTTAATGCTTTAAATTTTCCTTTTTTCTTATGCAGTTAAGGATATTGTACTTTGCTGCCTTGATCAAGGTGAATAATCGGTGAATAACAATATACATTTCAACAAGCATTACATTACATAAAATAAAATCATTAGCACACACCTTCACTCTTACCTAGTTTGGCATTGTGAGTTTGGTAATGCATTAGCATTAAAAAATTGTCACTCTGTAAACATGCCAATGTGTATCCAGTGTCTTTTTCATAGATTTCTGATAGTGGAATTACTGTATTCAAAATTAAAAATCCAAAATTGACATAAAGCTCTATGTTCAATGACCCCCTTATTTTAAGGTGAAACAGCTCAGAAGCTTCTGAGTTGGGACTCACTGAAAGAAAGAAGAAAGTTGCATTTTCAGATACAAGACTTTTAAGAATAATATCTTCAAATATCTCTTAATACTAAGAGCAAACTGCCAGATACATTATTGGGAATATAATTTCATTTCTTTTAATTTTTTTAATGTTGATTTATTTTTGAGTGAGACAGAGTGCAAGTGGGGTAGGGGAAGAAGGAGAGGGAAACACAGAATCTGAAGCAGGCTCCAGGCTCTGAGCTGTCAGCACAGAGTCCAAGCTGGAGCTCAAACTCAGGGACCACATGATCATGACCTGAGCTGAAGTTAGACGCTTAACCGACTGAGCCATACAGGTGCCCGTATAATTTCAATTTTTAACCACATCTATGAGAAGAGATTTGCATGTCAAAGAAACTAGAATTGGTTTGCAAAAAAAGAAGAAGAAAAAGAAAAGAAATAGTATCTTCCTTGAAAATGAGATTAAGTCTAAAATTGTATAATGAGAACAAAATATTAGAAAACTGAAAAGTCTCTAGTAAATTAGTTAGGTACATTTTTATTTCAGTTAACATGTTTTTCAGATTTCATTGTATTACAATATAGATTTCTTCCTGCAATGATGAGACCAGGGACAAACAGATTTAACCTTCTTTCTAGTATAGAGAGAACAATAAGAACAATCTTCTGCTGTTGTTGGAATTGAAGGGAATAATATGTTAAGCACTCAAGTGCCCGGCTCGGAGCTGCTGCTTAATACATGCTGTCATTAATTAATTTTTAATATATGTCCATAATACTACTTGGCAACGAGAAAGAATGAAATCCTGCCATTTGCAATACCATAGATGGAACTGGAGGGTATTATGCTAAGTGAAATATGTCAGAGAAAGACAGACATTATATGTTTTCACTCATATGTGGAATTTGAAAAACTTAACAGAAGACCATAGAGGAAGGGAAGGGGGGAATATAGGTTCAAAGAGAGGGAGACAAACCATGAGACTCCTACGTACAGAGAACAAATGGAGGGTTGAAATGGGGGGAGGGGAGAGGGCAAATAGGTGATGGGCATTCGGGTGTTGCGGTGATAAGAACTGGGTGTTGTATGTAAGTGATGAACCAAGGGAATCTACTTCTGTATACACTATATGTTTAGCTAACTTGACAATAAGTTATATTTTAAAAATAAAAAAGTATGTTCATTAGTTCAGTTGAAAACAGGGAATACTGGCATAAATTTATTAGAAGCTTTTCTCATAATCATTGTGGTTACTTATTTTTCCATTGCACTCAAGCCCATAATAGTGTTGTGAAATTAACAGGAAAAAAATTATAATTGAGAGACCTATGTAAAACTGAAGTCTTTCTCTTTTGGGATGAAGTCCATTTGGTTCTTGAGTAAATTTACTTTTCTAGCTTTTATTTTCTGATAGGCAGCTTTAGCGTATTCCTGGAAATAACTGCCAAAGTCAGCAACATTATTAGAAATAAATCCTTTGTGAACGTATTTTCAAGCCACTCTTCTATATAGTTCTGGATTTTTTCAATATACCTAAAAAAGTTTATGTAATGTTTTTAGCAAGAAGTTAAATATTTCAAAAACTTTTATATTTTAATAGACTTTATATTCTTCATTTGGAGAATACAGTTGATACTTAAGTAACAGTCATCTGAAACAGATGTCATTTTGATCTTTCAAAATTAATTTAAAGAAATAACAATCAAAAATATGACTTTTTAAACAGATCCACAGCATGTCAATTTTTTGTTTAGTTACAGTTCCATGCAAAAATTTTTTAAATGCATTTTGATTACTGGAGAGAAGCCCATAAAAGTATGTTTTACTCATAGTAGATTTCATTTAATTAATGGATTATGCATTAGCCTAGCAGATGGGTGAAATTTAAATTTACTCATGTCACTTTAATTTGTTCACCTGGCTTTTTCAAAGCAGCTGATTTGTTGTATTAGAGTATTTAAATAATGTCTCTCACTGTTCTGTTCAAGACTAAATAGACTTTTACCTGAGTGAAATCCAATAAATGAAGTGGATTGGCAAAAGTTATGTATGAGGAAGGGGAATGCTAGTGTGGTTCAGAACTTCTAATAAACTTCTTTACAAAACAAAGCTAAGGAAAGCTGATGATTAAGGATTAACAAGAAAATTTCCTTCTCAGTTTTAAAACTAGACTGGATGGAATGCAAGCCCAGAAATAAATGGCTGATTTCTCAAGTGGAAAGAGGTTAATAGGGGGTGCCCAGAGGATCAATTTTAGTACTGATGATATTAAATCTATTAATGATTTAGAAGACAAGATGCAGTATTGCTAATGTCATCATTTTATTTTTCCTAATAAAAACAGGGAAAGATTAAGAACACAGCTAAAAGAAAATGTGCATTTTAAAAAATTCCTTGGTCATTATAAAAAAAAAAAATACCCAAAAGAGTGAATTCCAAACTCTTGGTTATTCTTTATTTGCATGTTAATGGTTCAAAAGAAATCAATCGGGGAAAACATTTCAAGCTTTATTATTAACATAAGAGAAGAATTGACATGTAATTCAGCTTTCTTCTTGCTTTTCTGAATTCTGTATCCTATATTCATCAAAAGAAGTATCCATACTAGAGGCAAATAATATACACATATACCGAAATTGTATTTAGAGCAGAAATAATTATTTCTTTTAGGCTCAGTATTGGGACAGGACAGCTGACATCAGTTCATGGTATTTGCTCAACACACAGATGCCACCATACAAGTCCATGGTTACCTAGATTGTATGGCCATCGAGTGCATACAGACTTATCACAGATGCCTTTATTGGATAGTCTTATGGATAGAATAGTGGAGTTATTCCGAATCACAGGTCACCATGACTGTTATTTATTATCATTGTAGTTTGCCTGTGAATGTTGTTGTAATTAAAAAAAAAAAAAACCTTTGGATAATGCCCGACTTCCTTCTGTCTTCTATGCTAAGGTAGCCCTTGTGGGATTTATGCATTTTATGGCTCTTGGATCTTACTTACTCAATCACAAATAAATATCTTAATTAACAAAATACAATAATCTTTAGAACAGTATGAATACTGGGGTGCCTGGGTGGCTCAGTCGGTTAAGCAGCCGACTTTGGCTCAGGTCATGATCTCACAGTTCATGGGTTTGTGCCCTGCATTGGGCTCTGTGCTGACAGCTCAGAGCCTGGCCGCTTCCCAATTCTGTGTCTCCCTCACTCTCTGCCCCTACCCCGTCCATGCTGTGTCTTGCACCCTCAAAGGTGAATAAATGTTAAATAAAAAAAGTTTGAACAGTATGAATACTTATATCCTGAAAACTAGACTATATGAAAAAAGTGTAGGTCCTAATGGAAAAAAATAATTTAACTTACATATTTAAAATACAGAACACTGCAGAATGTAAATATAGCAGATTATAAGATGTCATCTTTGGGAAACACCTACTTCTGTGGTGAGTATAGTCAGACTTATTAATGTGAGATTCTTCCTTCTAAATTTTGAAAATCTGTACAATTCAAAATGTTACACTCCTTTCATCAGTACTACCAAATCAAGGGGCACCTGAGTGACTCACTCAGTAAATCATCCGACTTGATTTTAGCTCAGGTCATGATCTGATGGTTTGTGAGTTCGAGCTCCTCATCAGGCTCTGCATTGACAATGTGGAACCTGCTTGGGATTCTCTCTACCTCTCCCTTTCTCTATCCCTCCCTGACTTGCACTGTGTGTGTCTCTCTCTCAAAATACATAAATTAAAAAAAACCTTAAAAACATTTAAAAAGATTATTGTGTATATGATTCTTGATTTTCCCTTGGATACATAATGACCAATATATTAATGTGTATTTGTAGCATGAACTTTTTTTTTTTTAATGTTTTATTTATTTCTAGGAAAGAGAGAGAGACAGTGTGAGCAGGGGAGGGTCAGAGAGAGAGGGAGACACAGACTCTGAAATAGGCTCCAGGCTCTGAGCTGGCAGTCAGCACAGAGCCCGATGCGGGGCTGGAACCCACGAACCGCGAGATCATGACCTAAGCGAAAGTCGGACGCTTAACTGACTAAGCCACCCAGGTGCCCCATAGATGTTTTAAAAAAGAAAAAAGAAAAATTTGCTTAATATAGATTGACCCAAAGAGGCCAGAAATAACCTATTTTACAAAACATATGTGTACGATATCAAAATTTGAGAGCAAATTTTGTAATGCACTGTGACAGTTACTATAGGATTAAAGTCAATCTTCTAANGCCCGACGCGGGGCTCGAACCCACGAACCGCGAGATCATGACCTAAGCGAAAGTCGGACGCTTAACCGACTAAGCCACCCAGGCGCCCCTGTAGCATGAACTTTTAATGATCAAAGAAGCTCAAAATTAATAATAAAATACAACTTTAGACATATTTTTCAAATCCCTCTCATATATATTATTCCATGTCATAATCATATCAAACTTGAGAGCCGTTGTAAAATAGGTATTTATATTCCCATTTTATTGATATAAGAATGCTTCCATAAAACTGTAGCTTGAAATTTTCTTCTTCACTCTTTTAATTAATCCTAAATGACTTCTATTAATACTTGGTGCTGCCAAAAGTCATTTTTATAATCCATGTTCTTTGATAAAATCATTTCCCTTGTGTCTGGTTACACTGCCATATTTTTTGGCATCCTGCACATTTTCATCTAAATGTATCTTTGAATTGTGCTGGGGAAAAACACATTGGAAAACAGAGGCAGGGTGGAGAATCCTAATTTTATGGTGAGTACAGATGTGTTGCCTAGAGGACTTTGTTTAGGAACTGGGACCTTAGTTCTGATTGTCCTACATGTATGACCTAGAGAACCCTGGGGAACAAGTGTGTTTGACTAAAAGACACCAAGAGTAAGTGACTGTGTCCAGTCAGGAACACTGAGTAGTTCCGGTCAGCTGGAACCCAGCAGGACTGTGGAGTGTGGTGAGAGGTGCAGCCAACAGGCGGAAGTGCCCATACTGAAGAGTGCCTGGTGTGTGTTCGGGACTGTTTGACATTATCCTGAATGTGAATAAGGAACAGGAGTGACATGATAAGATTACATTTTGGGAATATCACCCTGGAGAACAGTATTTTCGTTTAATTTTCCAACCACGGTTTGAAGACATGTGTATAATAAGACTGGTAAATGCAGAAAATCCTATGTACTGTGATCTTCACACATAGGGCACAGCTTGATGTGGGCACTGGCTTTTTCACAAACCTCACTGCCGGAACTCTCCACTCATCGTTCCTTTTTCCCACCTTAGCTGCCTTTATTTCCATGGCCTCTCTGGGCTGCCCTGTGCTCTGCCTCTCAGCCTTCAGACTGAGTGCCTGCCTGGAGTACTCCCTCAACACCTGACTAATGAACTCCTATGCACCTGACTAATAATCTCCTATTCATCCTTCCTGGAGTACTCCCCCAACACCTGACTAATGAACTCCTAAGCATCCTGCAAAATGTACTGCCTTGATCCTTCACTGCAGCCTTTCTTGATGCCTTTTAAACCAATCAAAACTCCCTTGTTGTACGTTGTCATAATTCTTTTTAGTTTTCCTTTATAATGCTCATCACAGTTTTCATGAAACTATATATCATTCCATTAGGATATTTACATTATGCTATTAAGACTAGTAGGCATATGTATGTATGTGTATATATGTGTAGGAATACCTCTTATTGTGTGTACACAAAATAGCACTTAACAATAATACTTTGTAATTCTTACTAAATTTTCCTCCTGTCCGGGTATACTTATGTATATTGTTTTTTAAGGGAAAAAAAACACCATAGATGCATTTTGTGTCCATCTTTGTATGACTGTTACATCAGGAGTTTTCTCCTGTGTTACTAAAAACAAGAGAAGGCACATCAAATTAGAAGGAGGGTAGTTAGGAGGACCTTTCATTGTTCTAAATGAAACGTAGGAGTAATGAGGAATGGATTAAGGTTGGAGTACAAGTAATAGGATTTGGGGCTTGATTTGATATGTGTAAGAAAGAGGAGAAAAACTAGTATATGTGGGGTAACTCTTGGGTTTGAAAAAGTGAGTGGATGACTATAGAGAGAGGACCCAGTTTGGGAAAAGATACATGGGCAAAAGATGATGAGTTCAGTTACTGACATGATTTTGAGTTGCTTGTCAGAAATCAAACAGCAGTTCCACTTAGGAACTTAGGCTATTTGTATTCATCACTAAATTGAAAGCAAAAGAATATGGCCTCTGAACTCTATGTGTTAAACTATATTTAGGTACCATGTTTAAAACCAGCTTAGTGAATTATTAAGGGAGAATATGACTCTTCTTCCCCTAGAGGCTTTTTTTTTTTTTTTAGCTACACAGATGCATTTGTCTGCTGTGTTTTGAAAATGATCTTGCCAAGTCAAGGGAATTGCCAGCCCAGATAACCTGTCGAGAACTCTCCCAGAGCTCGGAACCTGTGATACACTTATATTTATGTTGACTTTGTCACATGCTTCTGTTGCTCCACAGTTTTGAAAAACAAAAGGTTTCCCTTCGCTAAGTCAAAAATTCATTATAAATTGCTCACATGTGTTTTCTCGGTCATACAATTAAATGCTAAGATCCCATATTAACTTTAAAAAGTACTAATTTTTCAATGACTTGGTTTTCCTTTCTATGTGCTTTCATCCAAGAAAGTTATAATATCTACTCCAGAAAACTGTATCATGTATACAGTCCTGAATGCTGTTATTTTTTGCATGTTATACCCCATTTCTTCATTAAATTTCTCTTCAGTGTAATCCAAACTGAGTGCAGAGACCAAGGACTTGGTGTCATTAAAATAAAATGCAAATTAAGCATACCATATTAAAAAGTTTGAATAGTAAGCTAGAGTCAGTTTCCAAAAGTAATTTCTTTGTTAAGTGAATCTGTACCTACCCTCGTAACCAGCTGTGTGGCTTGTCAAGATTTATATCACCATGTACCAACATGGATAGTGAGAGTAGTAACCTACCTCACCGGTAGAAATGAACATTCATTTTATCACAAGTCATTTATAGATACACCTACCATGTGTTACATATTGTGCTGGATTCTGGGAATATAAAAACAACAACAATGAAACAATTAGAGGTGCTCACATTCCAATAGTAGAGGTAAGCATGTGCAATAGTAATTTAAAAGTATAAACTCAATGATAAAAGTATCAAAAAGCATTATAACAGTATTTAACTGAGCAAGGAAAATATGTAGGGTCATGGAAGGATTCTTAGAGAACATCTGAGCTAATATAAAAATAAAAAGGCTAACTGATAGTATTGGAGCTGAGTGATAATAGAAGATGGCTGGAGAAATTAGCGAGATGAAATGGTTGAATGGGGGAGGGGCCATCAGAGAAAGGAGTATATTACATCAAGAGAAACAGCAAAAACAGATTTGTGGAAGTGAGAAATATTCCTGTGGATATGCAGAACTACAGGTATATTGGTAATCCAGAAACATGAAGAGGGAGACCATGGTGTGAAGGTAGTGAAGAAGTAAGAGAAGCTGGGTCAATGAGTGTATTGTGTACTTTGCTAAAGAATTTAACTTTACCCAATATATCAGTGTTACTTATAACTTTGGTATCTACAGATGACATAGGGCATTTAATGCAACTTGGAGAATACAGTTATATGTAAATTTTTAAAGAAAAGTAAAACTATATCTTAAACTAAAAGTGATGATTGTTTCATATCAGAAAAAGTCATTAATTGCAATTTTATTATTACCTATATATAGATTTAAAGATAAATATTCTGAGAAATTTTTTAAGTTCTAGATATATTTTGTATTTTCTCTTCTCCTTATTTTCTCTTAGTAAGTACTAACTTATAGGTCAATGGGAATGGTCTTTTGCAAATGTTCGGTGACTGTCTGTTCTGAATGTTTGTATCTAATGTGGGAGCAGAAATGAAGAATAGATATTTTATTGTAAAGTACTTTTAGCAAACTGTCAGATTCTCATTTGGCATGCACATCCTACTCAGAAACTAGAGAGTTAAATGTTTTAATTTAAGACATAATAAAATTGATTTTATGGAGTTTTTATTGTATTCAGCACTAGATATTATGTTTTTTTTTAAATATTTATTTATTTAAGGAGAGCAGGAGCAGGAGAGGGGTAGAGAGAGAGGGAGAGAGAGAATCTGTCAGCAAAGAGCCTGGTGCAGGACCTGAACTCATGAACTGGGAGATCATGACCTAAGCTGAAATCAAAGGTCAGATACTTAATGAACTGAGCCACCGAGGCACCCCTAGAAATTATGTTTTCATATTCATTGCAGCATTGGGTATATCTTTATATTTTATTTTATTTTATTGTTTTCAGTTTATTTATTTTCAGAGAATGAGAAAATGTGGGAGGGATAGAGAAGGAAAGAGAGAGAATTCCAAGCAGACAGAGCCCGACATAAGGCTGGATCCCACAAACTGTGAGATCATGACCTGAGTCAAAATCAGAAGTCAAATGCTAACCAGCTGAGCCACCCCAGTGCCCCTGGATGTGATTTAAAATACACTTACCAGTAGAACACCAATCTCTTCCTGTACAAATATAGAAAACCATTATGTGTTGAATGAGGTTTAACTTGCTTGTGATTATGTCACCTGTACTGCTGTTCAGTGATCTCAAGTAATCTTTCTGATCCTCAGAATGAAATATGGTGATATTTTAGCCCTGATATAATAGGTTTAGACCATTCAATAAATTGAATATATTGGTGAAATCGTGTTATTAGGGCATGCCGCTTAAAATAACTGAATCATGTTTTTAATAACATGATCAGTGTCAGGAAGAAGTGTTTATTGCATTCTTCACTTTGAAAACCTATGTGAATTTCTTTCCCCTCCATCAGCAGCAGACCTGAGTATAGCAAAGGCAGTCTTGTATTCACAGCCTATTTTTTTTACTCAATACATGGAAGATTCAAGGCAATTATATTCACCATTTTATTTCTTTTAACATTGAGTCAGGATCTGGTAGTAGTACGCTTAACTTCGTGACTGTTCTCAATGAACCAAGTACCTGTATTGATATTTGAGTTTTATTTAACTCTCTTTTCAAAGTGCCAGCTTTCCCCTTTGCATACATAGCTGTGTTCTATCAGTGTTGAATTCACTGCTTGTTTCTACATCTGTATGTGGTGTTGGTTTTCGAGGATGACTGGTGTCAAAATTTATGGACCTTTGTACCCTCAAGTTTATTCCATTCATTCATCAAGAATATATCCTCTGTAATCTGTGATTTGTTCAACTGTTAAATGGTATACTCGCTACTACTTACAAGGGGCAGCCATTGTTCTTCTACATCGCACAGCTCCTTCATGTTGGCATTATGCGATACCTAACAATGGTCATTGATGCAGACATTTGGCTTATAGTTTTGCTGATTTTTTGAGTGCATAATATTAATGATTAACTTTCTTAGCAGTTTTATAGGCCTTTAAGAATAGCATGAATTTGAAATCTAGTTTTGTCTTTCCTCATCTTTGAATGATTAGTTATGAATATTATTATGGAAAACATTTGCTCTCTTTCTGTAAATGCCTGTGTGGTTTACTACAGAGGTTGCTGAGCTTGTTTTGAAAATGATGAGAAAGTATCAATTGATATAAGCCTCTATTTGACAACAGTTTATTAGAGACAGTACAATGAGACCTAGAGATGAGTGGATTGCCAGTGTACGAAAATCAAGTACTCAAGTTGTGCTTCACTTTTTGTGCTTGTGTCTTTTTTTTTTTTTTTTTTTAATCACTCCTTGTCCTGGCACAAAGAGATTCACATTATATTTTGACACTTGACTCTTGTTCATTCTTTATGTTAAGGACCTGGATGTGTTCACCACTCGGTTTGGGCTCTGATGAACCAATTCTGAGACGTTAATACATTTTTAATTGTTGCCGTATAGCAACAAAAATGTACCAATTAAAACAGCAAATTTAACATGGTGTGAGTAATAACAAACACAGCTTGAAAAGAAGTTAGATGAGAGAGCTGGACCAGCACCGTCTGTATGGCAGGTGTGTGCCATTAATAATGTAACAATTATTAAGAATGTAAGTGGGTTACATTGACAATCATATTAATCTTATATTTCAGACTTCTGAAACATGTGAAAAGGGTCAAAGATGGGAAGGATAGAGCTCATTGAGAAGGTTGATGTGGCTGCTCATTTGCATTTAGCTACCCTGATGTTATTTATTATTTATTTTTTAATTTTTTAATGCTTATTTATTTTTGAGAGATAGAGACAGAGCATGAGCAAGGGAGGAGCAGAGAGAGAGGGAGATATAGAATCTGAAGCAGGCTCCAGGCTCTGAGCTATCAGCACAGAGCCTGACATGGGCCTCAAACCCACAAACCGGGAGATCATGACCTGAGCCGAAATCGGATGCTTAACCAACTGAGCCACTCAGGTGCCCCACTCCGATGTTATTTAAAGAGCTATAATAGCAATAGTATAAATTAAATGTAACTACGAGAACATAGTAGGCATTTTACATTAAAAATGTTCTAGTAAATTTTAATCTCTTTCTGTGGAAATCTTTACATATATTATTACTTGTGTTCTCCAGATTTCTTAATATAAATTTTGTACACTATTAGAAACAGTATTTTTTTTGAGTCTCCAAAATTAGATTTGAACTCTAGCTGACCATCAATAAGTTACTAAGTACCCTCCTATTGTGAGTTTCATCTTTTATAAAATTAAGGTGGGAAAAATACCTATCTTTTAGATTTGCTCTGAGCATTCAATGAAATAATACACTTAAAGCTTTTTCCATAGCACACACTATGGATTTAATACTTAAATGACTACGTTTATTTTTCTGCACTATGTAATCATATCAAAAGGTTAAAACTTTGTTATGTGTCTTTTATTAGTCTATTGGGGTTTTATTGACACTATTTAATTGGGCTAATTTTTATTCACTAACATGATTAGATTCACTTGTTATTTTAGCATAAGGAGAAAGCAATAAAATGAGTATAATTTTTAAACAGTACAATATTGACTATTAATGTGCTTGGGAACAACTAATTTTGACTGAAGTCTGTTTTTGCTTATAATAAGGGCTTTGATTTGGTTTTGGTGTGACCTGGTGACATCATGAAGCAGTTGAGATCACTTTCAGATCCATGTGAAGTGAAAAGAAAATTGCCATGATGAGATGGCTGACAAATGAAAAGAAATGGAGTTGTGTCCAAGAAAAAGTGAGGCTTCTTGCTGCAGGGTCCCTGGAGTGTGCCCACGAAGGGGGCTGCTATCTGGCTCAGCAGGCAGTGTCATCTCTATTCTGTCTCCCAATATGAGTCTCCCCACAGTGACGCAGAGCTGCAGTGAGGAATCAGGCTTTCCATTGCACAAGCCTGAAGATCCTTCTTTTCCAAAATGTCATCCTGTTATTTTTTAACAGATATTTTCATTATAGTTTTAAAGAAACAATGAATTAGTACAGTGTAACTTAAATAGGCAAGTTGACATACTGTTAACACTTTTCTTTTTTGTTTCAGTTCTTGATAAAGTAACTGATGATTTGTTTGTTTGTTTGTTTACTTGAACATAACTAGTATGTAAAGGCATTGAATAAGAACCATTTATTTCCTGGTCACTTTTTGCCTTGTACTCCTTTGGGTTACAGTTCCCAATACATGCTTCTGCTCACTCGGGGGACATCCATAAGATAAGATGATTGTCTTTTTTTTTTTTTTTTTTTTTTTTTTCTAGGAGAGAGAGAGACAGCGTGAGCAGGGGAGGGTCAGAGAGAGAGAGATACAGACTGTGAAATAGGCTCCAGGCTCTGAGCTGGCAGTCAGCACAGAGCCCAACGCGGGGATCGAACCCACGAACCCTGAGATCATGACCTAAGCGAAAGTCAGATGCTTAAATGACTAAGCCACCCAGGCGCCCCGATGATTGTCTTTAAAGGAAACAGATTTTATGTGTTCATTTAGTGAAAACTAAAGAAGTTATTCTTCATTCAATAGGTTAATTTTAAGTAGGCATCTACTATGTGACATTGTACTTAAATCCATGATGAATGCAAAGAAGTTTGGCATAATTTATGTCTTTGTAAAATGCACAGTTCCCTTGGAAGAGTGCAGATATTCTAAAAGCCTGGGAAACATCATATTAGACAATATTAACTTAACCAGGAGAGTAAGATAAGAAAAACACCAACATGATGATGAGCTTAAATAAAACTTTTAGTTAATACTTTCAATGTACAGTGTTTAAGATGTCAGGAAGGTATGAATGATATTTTTGGAAAAGCATTCTCAAATGATTATAATATTCAAGCTGTGAATGCTCTAAGAAAAGTGTTACAAAATGTCTCTAAAATATATATTTCTGATATGCTTCATTCCTTGATACACTGGACAAATGAGTTATACTTGACTTTAGAAAATGCATACAAAAATGCATTCTCAAAGCAAATAAAAGAAAAAAGGAAATGAGACAAAACAGCCATACCTCAGTTCCTGACTACTAGACTTTAATGACTTTTTAAGGCCTCCCACTTAATTACGTATTTTTTGGGGGGAAAAACAAAAAAACAAGCAAAAATCCTAAGCCCAAGTGAGTTGTAAGTAACCTTTATTGTTGAAGCATAATTATTCGAATTTTAAAATTTTGTTTACTTATGAGAATTTATTAGGAGATGACTGCGTATACTGTACTATATTCAATAAAAATCATAATTTCAGAAGAATAAAAAATTCACTACTTGAATATTTCTTTAAACTAAACCCAGGTTTGAAGAGTTCATAGTACAGTACCTTTTATTAGTGCTCAGATGGTTTGTACTCCCCAAATACTCTTTTTACATTTGTAAAAGACCTACTAAAATGTTCTAAGAATGCATGAGAGTGTATTAGAATATTATAAATAGCTACAGTTTGATTATGACATTTGGTTGCTGGAAATGTCCTTGAGCAACCATTCATGTAGAAGATAAATAAACAACAAAACATTTTAAACAGCTTTCCCTTAGCTTTACATTCAAAACAAGAATTATTGAAATTTTCAGTACTAGTGTTTTTTAATGATATATCAGAAACTTCACTTGCAGAGAGAAAGAGTTTGCATTCACGTATGAAAATGAGTGGGTAAGCTCAAGGGATTCAGTTTAGCAGAAAAGCTTTATATTTGGCAGCATTATCTATTCTTTTTAAAGTTTTCTATTTGTTAGATTTCTGTTAGATTTCTAGGGGCTGCTTTTATTTCGAGTTAGATGTTTTCCCTAGTACCTTACACACATATATCTTCAAGGACCTGAAAACAGGCTAGGTAATCCAGGAAACAAAACATGCTTTTTTTTTTTTTTTCCCAAAAAACTTTTTAACTTTACATTTTGAAAATTATAATTGAATGCTTTTATTTTCTATATGGGGATAGAAAATGGATTAAATAGCCACAAATAACAGGTAACCTGTTTGGAGGGGGAGGAAACACACAACAAAACAGAAAAATAACCTCTTCCAAAACATCTTCAGGATTTTATTCTTCTAAGTGATCATGTTAGTAGACCT
Source organism: Hyaena hyaena (assembly GCF_003009895.1). Lineage (NCBI taxonomy): Eukaryota > Metazoa > Chordata > Mammalia > Carnivora > Hyaenidae > Hyaena > Hyaena hyaena. Next base: position 1,110,744 of record NW_024081228.1, read on the forward strand.
CTAATATACGATTACAATAAAATTAATGGCCACATTTTATTCATACAGTGTGCCAAGTATTTTTCTAAGCACTTCACCTATAGCATCTTATTTAATCCTTACTACAGTTCTTTGAGGTAGATACTGTTCTTTTCCCTTTTCATGGGTTTAGGAATGATGCATGTGGATGTTTAAATAATTTGCACTTAAGTAACTGGAAGTCTCGTTCCACAGCTTATTCCCTTTAACCTATTTCATCCACATATATTATCATATGAATAGAGGTATCTACTCTCCTATTATGGATACATTCAACCATTTAGGTAATATTCCATGTGTAGAAGCACAGAGGCAAGGGCACTATTCTTGTGAAGCTTGTTCTAGCCCAGTGAAACAGACTAGTATAAATAAAGCTGTGCACAAAGTGACTCCAGGAATCACAGAGCATGATTGACTGACAGTAAACCCTGTAATGCAGACTCTAATTAAAAAACAATTCCTTAAGTCCCCATTCAAATGAAAAAGATGTTTAATATGCTTTTAATGATACCATCTGTTGTACAGTATAACCTAAAACAAAATAAATTGTTTACAAATTAAACCTATCAAGAACATCTAAATTTTAAGTTGCAATATCAAATAATCTAAGATACCAAAAGTATATTCTTCCTATGCTTTGAAAATAACATCCATTAACTTCAAGGATTTTTTTTTTCTCTGCCTTGATGAGGATTATTTTGATATTTAATGTTCAAAGTCCTTAGATTTCATAACAACTCCTTTAGGGTAAAATTGCTTAAAGTTAATATATTCGTGTTCATCGTGTTCTTAGTCTATGCTTGGCACTGAATAAGAAATAAGTGAAGTAGTAAATATGTTCCTTACCCTGGAGAAACTTGCTCTCTAGTTCAAAAATAAGAAAAATACTTGAAAATCAAAATACAATAAAAAGGCAGTTTAAAATGAGTATCATTATACTAGCCTGATATTCGTAATAGATAAAATTTTCAGAGTACTTTTCAAATTTCCAACATTAAATGTATACTTCCTCCTGTCAAAGATTTTCCACCTTCGTTTTTCAAAGGTTCTACAATAACCTTCCCCCCGCTCATCACTTGATTTCTCCCAATAATTTGACATTTTTGTTATTCCAATTGAAATTGTTACATTTCTTTTTAAGCATTAAATATGTCAATGCTATTTCTAGAGGATGCATATGGTCAGTAGTTTAAATTTCATTTTATAACTAAATCCAGACATAGAGTTTTAATGGTGGCTTTTCTGTTATTAAAGTAACCTTCAATCAGCAAATATTTATAGCTCATTTTATTATGTTTCAGGAACTTACTGATTGTGGAAGATGCAAAGATCCATTAATTCATATATTCATCTGTCCAGTGATTCATCAACCCAAATATGTACTAAATAGTGTTTTTATACCTAGCATTTTAGTATGAGAAGACAAGAAATGATAATTTAAATAAATAAATTATAAGTGCTATTAGATGGCAGTAAGTGCTAGGGAGAAGAAATGAAGCCTAAGTGGATCTTGGATTTAAAAAAAGAGGGTAAGGAAAGGTTCACTAAGTGGCATTTGAGTAAAGCTGTATAGCAGTAGAGAGGGTGAGACAATTGGATATCTGGGAGAACATTTTAGACAGAAAGAAGAGGAAGTGCAAAGCCCCTGACAGAGGCAAGAACGTGCCTGGCTTCTTTGAACAGAGCCTCAAGAGTGGATGAGACTGATGATTATGGACCTGAGGTTGGGGGTGAGGTCGTTAGCAGCGAGTCCTGTTCCCTGGCCCAGTGCTTGAGTTCGGCCAAGAGAGAATCCCCAACCAAACGCATAAGCAGACAAGTGTTTAATTAGTGGTCAAATTGAGTGTGCACTCTCAAGGTGAGAGGGCAGAGGTGGTAGCTGTGCCAGAGGTCAGGGTTGTCTTGGATTTTATGTACTTTTATGAGTTATGCGTTATGAGTCATGGCCATGGTGTCTAGCTGAGGTTGCCCCCAAATGTCTAAGGGACTCCTCCTATCCTTGGGTGGACAAGTTTTGGGCCCAATATAGTCCTTGTTGAAACTGTCATGGCAGCCATCTCCCACAACGTGGGGGTCAGAACCGCAATGTGAATGATTTGTACTGAAGCTGTAGGTTATTTTAGGGCAGCAGTTACAGGGAAGAGTGCATGCGTGCTCCCCAGGGTTTTCCCTGGCTGTTTGCATCCGGGAGGTGGTTGGTGGTTTCTGTCTTTTTCAACAGTTTGACAGTCCCATTCCCTGCTCATACGTAGCTAGCAGCCTACTCTTACAGGGTGGCTGGAGGAATGTGCAAGACCCAGAGGTCTGTTGTGATGACTGATTTTCACTCTTGATGTAATTTAGGTTGGCAGTCACTGGAAAGGTCTTCAGAGTCCCTCTGACAGCTGTGTGGAAGAGGGGCAAAAGAGGAAGCAAGGGTTCATTTGAGTTTAGGAGACACTTTGACTGATTATAGCCCAGGGTGATAGTGGCCAAGATTAAATAGTGGTAAAGTAGTGACAGGTGATCAGATATTGAACATATGTTGCAGAGAGAATGGAAAGAATTGATGATGAAATGGATATGAGGTATGAAATGAAAAACGGCCTTTGGATGACTCCAGGGCTTTGGCCTGGATAAGTGGAGTATAGAGTTATTTTCTGGATATGGGAGGACTGTTGGAGCTAGACTAGCACTAGCTCAGTTTTACAGATTTTGTTTGAGATGCCCACTAGGTATCCAAGTTTCAGTGTTTGGTAGGCAATTGGATATATGAATATGGAGTTCAAGAAGAGATCCACCTATATTATAGAGAAACTGTAATGGAAAATTAAAAGAAAAATGTTAGCTCCTCTCTCCATCTGTTGAGTGTAAAATGTTTCTTAGTATTTTTTCTGGACATTCTCAGACCTTAAAATAATGAACACAAAATGTAAGCGGTGCTTTAAAAGGCTTTAAAGTAGGAATATTCATAAAGCTGATTTAATTATGAATTTTATAGTCATTCACTAACTTTAAAAATGACCGTATTTATTTTTCTAGTAATTAAAAAAAAATGCCCTTGTCCTTTGATCTTAGGAGATCATGAATCTTCAGTTTTAATATAGGCTCAGATTTTCCAGATAGAAGTTAAAGAGTTCATCCCTCTTATCTTTGTCAATTTCCTAATTCACAAATGAGCTGAAGCAATTAATCCTTGGAAGTCTCCTGTATTAATTATAGTCTTAGGCAGGTTTCCTTGCAGTTTAGTAATTCTTTTTGTCACATTTGCACTGTGTTTACTATCCCAGCTTGATGCTTGTTGACATGCTGATTCATGTTTTAGTGCACTAGATAGGTTTTATTCATCTAGAGGAATGAGTATAAAGAGGTCACACCTTATAATCACACTGGCATTTCTAGCATGTGTAGGCCATATATCTCCTTTTAATTTAATCTCTGAAAAATGTACAGGGATTTCTGCAGCTAAGCTGTACAAATCGATAAAATTTATAATCAAGGCTGTCTAATCTCTAAACCTAATATAAAACTTCACAACTATTGATTACAAATGAAGGATCTGCAAGCTGTTAATCATGCATGAAAGCATAGAATAAATGGTGGCTTCAGAAAAGGAAATGGACAAATAATCATCAACCATGCACTCCTTATCTGTCTTTTTATTCCGCTGAAGCAACCGTGTTACCAGACACTTAAATTTAATAAAATCAAATGATGTGTTAAAATGTGTCAATAGCCATTATCACTTTTCAAGTTTGTATACTATAGCTTTTTATAGTATAATTTAGAAGTTTTCTTATATGGAAACCAATTTGACAATAAACTATTAAAAAAATAAAAATAAAATTAGAAGAGAAAGTAAAGAAAATATTTCTCTTAGCTTTCAAATCAAAAAAAAAAAGTTTTCTCTTCTTTCTTCAGAAATGGGATCAAAAGCAAATTAGTCTATAGCATAAGTTTGCAGAAGGAATGAAACACCAAAGTTGATGTATTAAAATCAGAATCTTTGTAAGGAGCAAAATGGGCCATTCATGCTTAGAATATCATTATAACGTAAATGTTGCTTATGGGGGGTAGAGGATTTCATATCATAAGATAGCTTCATTTAAAATGGGCCCTCTTAACACTTCATTAACTATTTTACTTTATAATGATTTTTCTAGTTTGAATTTACTGACTGACTCAAGGACAGATGTAAGATGTTTATAAAGGAGTTATATAATTGAGGAGAATATGTACTATTTCTGCACTGAAGCAGTGTTAGAAATGTTTGGATAAAAATATACGTGAAAATGCATTTTTTTCTGTCAGACATATCCATTCAAAAGAAAAAAATAAACAATTAGAGACTCACTTTTATATATGCCTACAAAGTCATAGTGATATGACAAATTAAGCAGTTTTAATAAATGTTATGTCTCAGTGATTGAGTAAGGTACTGGAAAACTACCAGCTCAGTTATTATAGCTTAGAATAAAGTACTAGTACATGTCTTACTCAGAATTCCTAGTACAACACTTAATATATTAGCATCTGTGGGAGTCTAGTGAGCACATGAACCTATCCTCAGAGATCATACAGGAAATGAAGACAAAAACAAATTTATTTGAAGTCATTTTTTAAAGCATACATCATCTACCATAGTATCTGGTATATGGCAAGCACTTAATAAGCGCTTACTATTATTACAAAAAAATACTAACTAAGCATGTAGTGTCTCAGCACAACCCATTATAGAGAAATAAAATTTGTAAAATACTGTTCAAGGGAGAAACCACTGACATGGTCTTCACACAACTATTAAGGCAGTTTGCCAGGTGGAAAGATTAGGAATAGAGATATCAAAATGCTGAGCATCCGCTCACCACAACTTCTCATAAGTGGCCTAAAGCGAGCATATACTAATCCTTCTGGAGTGGCTTGGCCAGGAGCCTCTGAGGACCTTGGTTGTCTCACAGATCTGCTGGTGGACTGGCTGCTGGCTGATCCAGACTAACATCTGGACTACAATTAGGCAACTCGGTTCTGCTGCACTTGTACCTCTTATTCTAGAAGTCATGGTAGAAATGTAAGAACAAGCACGAATTCACAGGACTTCTTGAGATATAGGCTCGGAACCAGCACGCCATCACGTTCACCACATTCTGTTGATTAAAGCAAGTAAGAACGGAGAAACAGACCCTGCTTCTTCAGTGGGAGCAAAATCCCTTGTCAAATAGTGTGAATACAGGAAGTTAAGAATTGGGGCCATCATTGTTACTGCTACACAGAATTGAGTTCTTAGCTTGTGTTCTCGTTCGCTTTAAACTTAAAAATATATTAAAATGATTTGCTTTACTGTTCAGAAAATAAACTTTTCAAGCATATACTATGGGCCAAATGGGTGCTCGGCATACAAAAAATTTACCTCATTTTTTCGCACAACTTAAAAACTATGTCATTTACATTCCTTTTAGGGGTTTAAAAAAAAAGGCATTGAACGGTGGCTCAGTCAGTTAAGCGTGTTAAGCATCCGACTTTTGATTTCGGCTCAGGTCATGATCTCATCATTCGTGACATCAAACCCCACCTTGGGCTCTGCACTGACAATGTAGAGCCTGGTTGGGATTCTCTTCTCTTTCTCTGTCCCTCCCATGTTGTCTTTCTCCTTCTCTTTCTCTCTCTCTCTCTCAAAATAAATAAGTAAACTTAATAGAACTTTTGAAAAAAGAGATTGAAAATCTCCTTGGAGTTTTGTCATTGCTATATACAGCTCCTGTAAAGTCATCTTATTTTTTACACTACATATTATGTTTCCATATTACATTTTTTAGTGTTATATGTACAAATCACACTACATTTTTCTGTCTGATTAATGCTGTTGCTAAATATTTTTATGATAAATAAAGCTTGTTTTTATTTTTTTATTAAATTTTTAAAAAATGTTTATTTATGTTTGAGAGAGAGAGAAAGAGACAGAGTGTGAGTGGGGGAGAGGCAGAAAGAGGGAGAGGGAGACAGAACCTGAAGTCGGCTCCAGGCTCTGAACTGTCAGCACAGAGCCCGATGTGGGACTGGAACTCACAAACCTTGAGATCATGACTTGAGCTGAAGTTGGATGCTTAACTAACTGAGCCACTCAGGTGCCCCAAAATTTGTTTTTAAAGTAGAAGTCAATTACTCTCTTCTTGTTTCTTCCATAAGTAAAAAAAAAAAATACTTTTTTCCCATTTTATGCTTTATTCAAATATAAGTATCTATTCAGACTGTTTTGTTTCTTAAGTTTTATTTAAATTATAACACATAAGTGGAATATGCAGTATCAGAGATAAATGGAAGTGGATTCATTGATGGTAATCACGTGTTTTTTCCAACACAGTCTAATGTTATTACATAAATATTTAAGAGAAAAAAAAAACATTAAAGAGTTCCAGATTTCCAACTGCTCATAATTTAGGAATGAGGATTCATGATAAAACTTTCAGTAAGATGCATCTACTGGAAAAGAATTATCTTTGTCTTTTTTCCTTTGTCACCTTGGTATTCTTATTCTCTAAAAAAAATCAAATGTTTCACTCAGAATTATTTTAGAGAGGATGCAAATGTTAAGATTATTAGAATTATCTGATAAACTTCAGTCAGACTCTTAAAAGCAGTGAAAGTGACATGTTTTGGTTTAATGTGGTGATGTACTCAGTATTGTTCTGATGGTGCTGGGTAAATATTACTGTGACTCTGCGGGAGGGCTGGGGAGCAATACACCCTGTCATTCTATATCCCCTGAGTCCATGCTTGTCATTTTAACAACACAGCCAGAAAGCCAGAAGAGCTGACAGTTGGTTTATGATTATTCCTGGACCTGAGGCTCCCTCATGTTACAGTACTAATCAAGTCATCTAGCCAACTTATCATTAACTCAATTTGACCCATGGGAACAGAGATGAAATCTTTTTGGCAAGACTAATGATGCTATGAGATTGAAAAGATGTGCAATGTAAAACCTTGATTATCCTCAATCCTTACTGTAAGGAAAAGAATAAAAATACAAAGCACCTGTAGGGAAAAAATAAAGATAATGTCTTCCAAAGACCTTAAGTTTTTCCACCCCCAGGGGATGCAATGTTTTCTTCCTTGTTATTTTTTTTAATTCAACTTTGCTCAGAAATTTCATCTCAATTATTTTTTTTTACTTCACTCTAACAAATATTTTCCCTGGCAGTCAGGAAATTCACTTTCCTTATATTTGTTTTGATAAATGGAATGAAAATTGTGCTTTGCAGTCAGCTTCTAGGATCTCTGATGAAAAAGCAGCCAGGAGCACGGAAAGCTCCCTGTCATGCTTCAGTGTTCTTAGTTTGTGTACATCTTTGACAAGATCTATTTTTTTTTTTTTTCTTGGCATGAGCTTTGGGACAGCTTCTATTTTTCTTTGACTGGCAGCTGGATAATAAGTTTTATCATTAAAAACTGATTCTCGGGTAATATGATCTTTGCTCTTGAATCTCTTATAGCTGCTAAAGCTTTTGTTTTCACAACTCTTTCAGAATGACTAGATTATCACTACAAAAAGACATGGATATTGACCTGTCATGTCACGTGTTGTTTAGCAAGTACCAAAAAATTGAATTCCCTTTTATCTATTATCTAGAACCACTTATTAAATCATCTCGCTGTTGAGAGGTGACTCAAAGTCAGCATGTTCTGTCTGTTCATGTTGCCTTTGTTTTTCTTAACCTTCAGAGAATTATTAAGTAATTCTTCATTTTATCCTATCAAGTTAGGTTAAATATTTGACACAAAAATTATTACAGGCATAAATCCCAAGTTTGATCTGTTTAGAATTTAAGTAAGGGCAGTGAAATATTACTCCCTTAAATTATATAATCCCTGATTATAGATTTGATGGGTAAATTTTCTGCCATTTCTTGATTTCATGTGGTTGTTTCCACTGTAACAATTAGGAAATAGATAAGAAACATAAGGAAAAATGGAATGGGAAAAGTTAGTAAAACTAGATGATCAAAATTTGGCAGGGAAGACAAAGAAAATGATAATATTGACATTTCTCATCACTTATTTTCTTTTTAATTTACAGGTTAATATTTTCCTAGGATTTATTGGAAATGAATGAATGGAAAAGGGCTTTATGCCAATGTGGTGGCACATAATAAAAGGAGTTGAGGCTCATTAGCTAAAGAGTAGATAGGAAAGGACTAGATTTCGCTTACACATCATTTTCTTCACCTGCTTCTTAACGTAAACCTCCCAACCAAACCAACTTAGTGTCCTAAGTTTTTATGTCATAAATTTCAACCAGTCGGAACCTCCTGATTGAAGACTTATGAGAAAGAGTTGGAATAGGGTATATGTTGAACACAGATTTCAAAAAGTAGAATGATTTAGAGAGTTTGACTCCATTTTTTTTCACCATGTTAACTTTGAGCTATTCATGGCTCACCATTTTCCAACCCAAAGTTACCTCCATTCTCTGTTGAAGTCACGTTACTTCTTGCCCCCTTGTTCTGCCCTAACACATTGCAATCTTTGGATTTCTCTACCTCCAGTGCCTGCACACTTGATAGAACCTCCAAGTTTTCTAAAGCATTTCATTGATTCCATTAATTTTCTGCTCGCTCAGTGACTTTCCATAGCATTTTAGATCAAATTCAGTCTCTTACCAAAGTATCCCCAATCTTTTCCCAATCAACTTTTCCTACATAATCTCCTACTAGATAAGCTGTTCAGCAACCAAATGGGATTTACATTTTTTTCCTCTGCTTTTGTACCATTTATCCAAATTATGACTAGAGTCCTTCTTGCCTTATCCATTAAGATCTAATGCCAGTGTCTCCTCCATTTGACAAGTGGAAGTTATCTTTCCCTCTTGAATTCCTATGGTATGTTATGGTATTCATATACCACTTAGATCATACTATCTTAATTCTTTATCATTTTTCTTAGGCACCATCCTTACTAAATACATGTTAAGCTCCTTGAGGCCTATTACTGTCCTTTCACTTCAGGATCCTCCACAGTGTCTGGTATTGTACACTTTATGTAACAGGCAATCTATTTTTGTTTCATAACAGGTGAATGACTTATACAAAATATTTTCATATGATCTGTTGCTGCATGAAGATTGCTCCCTTGCTGTACTTTTTCCCATTTCTGCCAAAATTTTGCCTCACAACTTTCATCAGTCCCTTGTGTCTTTCCCAAATTTCCTTTTACTAGAAAAGCAAACATAAGAGAGAAAGAGAACTGTGTTATAAAATCACATGTATGTTATACCCAATAAAGATTTAAAAGTGGAAAGTAAAAAATTGGAAAGAAAGAACATTTAATACATTTCAAAACACTTGACAGAGCATTAATGAATGTGATCTCCATTGTTTTATCATCATTATGGTTATTTATGTTGCTTGTTATAGATATTATCTACTGTGATGTCTCTAGGTGCATTCACCATGCTAGGTCATTTCCTTAAATTATTTAGTCCTCAAAACAGTACTTATTCCCAGTTTGTATATAACATAGTGAGTTTTCAGAAATATCCTTCTACTTCAGGTTATTCTATGACAGTTTATTTCTTTCAATTTAGAAAATTAAAATTTTTATTTGTGCATTTCTGTCTCAGAAATACAATGAAGGTATTGGTAAGACACAAGAATAATGGATCAGAGTGAGGCATTTAAGTAATGCTATTGTTGAATTCTTTAACAGAATAATCTCTTAATTAATATCAGTAGTAGAACAGTCTCAAGTCTCTGCTATTTATACTCTAATATAAAAATAACTGCATATAGCTGTCCACCCACAGCAGACTCCTAGAATTCAGAGGGATTGCATGACAGAGTATCTGTCATATGTGTATATGTATGTGTACACATGTGTACAGTATGTGTTTATAAATATACATACATGAGCGTGTGTGTGTGTGTGTAGCTGAGAAGGTCCCACCTCAGTAAAAATTAGAAAAAAACAGGATGGATACATGCCAATAGAGAGAGAATATAACTAGACAGTGACTTGCTCTGAGTTATTGCAGATGCTGTAGAGCTCAAAATGAGTTTTGTACTGTATGTATGTGTGTGTGTGTGTGTGTGTTTACCTTGTGGCAGTATGTTTCTGAATATTATACTAGATGAAAGTAAAATTATATTTTAAATCTATTTTAGTAATAACAGTACACTTTGTGGCATTTATTTAATCCATTGTGAAAACTAAGCATAGATTTTAAAATACCATATTGTCCTTGTAGACTGGATCTTTGCCTCTTAGAAAAATATTTCCTTCCACAACTCCTTCTCTTTTCTACCAGTTAATAAAGTATTGGTGATTGAAATTATGATCATGGTTTATACACAGATGTATAGTATTTATAAAGCTACTCTTGCCTAATTTTAAATGAGAATTTTATAAAGATACCTTATGAGTATCAAAGTAAGCAGGATTTAAATACATCAAAACAAGATTCTCACTCTCAAAGTGAATCCTGTGATTTTTTTACATACTGCATTATAGATACAACTTTTGCCAACTCATACAAATATAAGCATTGAGGATTTAGAGCTACTGTTTTATTTCCCACTGCATAAACTATCTAGCATTTATCTATCTATCAGATAGGAGCTTAAGAAAGTAGGGGGTAGTGACTTGCTTCTGCTCCTGACATTGAGTACCTCAGTATGGATACATTTGCATCCCGTCTTGTTCTGCTGAGCCTAAGGAAACACCAAGTTTGTACAAACTTTGCCTTAGCTCTAGGGCTATATCCCACTGCATATATATATATATATATATATATATATATATATATATATACACATATGTACATTTCGGTGACTTCCATATCTTGGCTTTGTAAATAATGCTGCAATAAACATGCAATAAGCACGGGGGTGTATGTGTCTTTCCAAGTTAATGTTTTGTTTTCTTTGAATCCCCCAAAGTGGAATTGCTAGATCATCTGGTAGTTCTATTTTTTATTTTTTAAGGAACCTCCATTGTGTTTTCCATAGTGGTTGCACTAGTTTACATTCCCACCAACAGTGCCTAAGTGTTCCCTTTTCTCCACATCCTCACCAACACTTGTAATTTTTTCTCTTTTTGATAGTAGTCATGATAGATATCACTGGAATGAGGTGATATCTCATTTTGTTTTTCATTTGTATCTTCTTGATGATTCATGATATTGAGCATCTTTTCATGTATCTGCTGGCCATCTGTATTTCATCTTTGAAACAGACAAATGTCTATTTAGATATGCTCCCCATTTTTTAATAAAAAGATTTTTGCTGTTGAGTTATATGAGTTCTTAATAAATTTTGGGTATTAGCCCCTTATTAGATATATGATTTGCAAACATTTTCTTCGACTCAGAGGGTAACTTTGCATCTTGTTGATGATTTCCTTTGCTGAGTAGAAGCTTTTTATTTAGTATTATGCAACCTCACTTATTTGTTTTTGCTTTTGTTGCATTTACTTTTTGTGTTTGATTCAAAACCTCATCACCAAGACCTATGTCGAGGGGTTTACTGCCTATATTTTCCTCTAGGAGTTTTATGCTTTCAGGTCTTACATTGAAGTCTTTTATCTGTTTTGAGTTAATTTTTGTATGTGGTGCAAAATAATGACCCAGCTTCATTCTTTTTGTGGGCTGCACAGCTTTCCCAACACCTTTTATTAAGGATACTGTTCTCTCCCGATTATATATTCTTGACTCCTTTGCTGTGAATAATAGATCATATATGCATGGGTTATTTCTGGGCTTTGTATTCTTTTCCATTGATCTATGTGTCTGTTTTGTGTCAATAAGATGCTGTTTTAATTACTATAGCTTTGTATTGTAATTTGAAATCAAGGAGCATGATGGCTCTTGCTTTGTTCTTCACTCTTTAAGATTGCTTTGGCTTTTTGGGGTCTTTAATGTTTCCATACAAATTTTAGGATTGTTCATTCTATTTCCTTGAAAAATACCATTGCAATTTTGATAGGTATTGCTTTGAATCTACAGATTGCTTTGTATAGTGTGGACATTTTAATAATATCAATTCTTCCAGTTCATGAGCACAGAAAACCTTTCCATTTATTTGTGTCTTCTTCAATTATTTTTATGCTTTTTTAATGCTTTTAAAATTGTCTTAGAATGCAGGGCAAGTGCAAATTAAAACAGCGGGATAAAATTTTAAAAAATGAAAGAGAGTGATGACTTGGAAATAGAGAAATTTATAAAGGGGAAATTTTAGATTCAAAGTAAGAGGTATCTAAAGTATATAAATAGTAGATCTGAAAGAAACCTAACACAGAAGAGTAAATATTTATTGATGTTTGTTCTCAGTGCTTTGTGGGAGATTTTCATTCATAGACTCCCAAGTATTTTGGAAAGAAATCTTACTTTGCTATTCTAGATTCTTTTGTCATATGGTATGGCCTAATCTGCACATGACCCCTAAATTGTTTCGGGTTGCTACCTAGCAGACAGTAAAAACCTTTATCTGGAACTTTAGGATGATACTGCTTACAACTGCCTGATCATCTTTCTGGGCAATAGTGCCAAAGAATGTGTTTTCAGTCTTACTAGACTGAACTGTATGTGTCATCACCTCACTCCTGTGCCTGGTGGGGAAATTGTAAGCAGAGAGCTTTTTTTTTTTTTTTAATGATTAGAAAGCCACAATCTTTTTTCTAGCCTAGTTACAGGGCTCAATGTAAAACACATAAAACAAAAGTGAGAAAAAAAAAAAAAAGAAGACGACTAGATACTGTGAGTCATCCAAAGACTAGCACACAGCCCTTAAAATCTAAGCATTGGATTCTACCAAGGATTAATTTGTGTGTATATGTATGTATTTTTGTCGTTTTGAGGTTTTAAATGGCCATGGAGTGTATTTCAGATGGCACATATAATACATTGAACTGGAAGCCCAATTTGGGCTTGCCATCTGTGTATCATGCTGATTATTTTTACAGAACTGAGATTTTCATCTCAAAAATGAAAATCTATAAAAACACCCAAATTGGGCTTTTTGTGTTATTTATTTTCTTTCTTTTTCTTCTTCTGATTTCCATTTAGCAAGAGCATTGACTATTCTTAGTGGATTAAGGAAGGTACGAACAAGGCCTTGACCTTGGCCTTGACTTTACTCTCTGTCAAATCAATGTATTAAAGCTTTGCTGTGTATTGGTTTGTTTACTATGTAGACTTTGCCATGGCCATGACATTCATAGAGTAATTATTTTGATTAAGTTAGACGATTAAAGTTAGTCTTGCATGAGGAAAGAATACACTTGGGAAGCAGTGATGGATAGACTCCAATCTTCAGAGTGTTTGGTTGTGCCAGCATTTTCCAGTTGAATGGAAATTCACCTCCCAGTTTGGTTTGGGTGACAGTGAATGGATTGTCAGACCTGACTGTTTCCTAGAAAAAGATAGACAGAGATCAAGAAGGATACATGACAATGTGAATATCCACATGTGTTCTTGCAGTTTTTCTCAGATATTTTTCTGCTTTGATGAACAACATCATTACTGAGATAATAAACGTTAATTAATATCTGCGTCACTTTTTGGTAAATGGTAGTTTAGTATTACAATTAGAGTAATTAGTATACACAATAGCTTGGTGACATGACAAATCATAGAGCAGAACGTGTTGACTCTTATCCATTATGATATATTAGCTAATTCACTCACTCAGTAATGACAGAAGAAAAGAGACACAGGGAATTGGGCAGTGACAACAGCAGTAACCATAAAGGCATTATGGCCACATTTTCAGAGTTTTGTTTTTCCGCCATGTTCCTGAGTACTATGGATTGCTAACATTTTCCATTTCTTTTTCTATTGGAAAATCATAGCCCCTGACTGAAACCTTCAGGAATAAGACCATGAGTAAATAAAGAAAATGAGAATAAAAGATGACTTCTAAATTTCCTAGTTTTACACATATGTCATGCTCGGTGTTTGATTTTGCTAAGATTATTCATTGGAAAGTTGACAGCTGTCTACACCTTTGATTTATTTTTCAGAACCTATGCGAACTCCAAAGACTTTAAAGATTGCTGAGATACAGGCAAGACGCATTGCTGTGGACTGGGAATCCTTGGGTTATAACATCACTCGGTGCCACACTTTTAATGTCACTATCTGCTACCATTACTTCCGTGGTCACAATGAGAGCAAGGCAGAATGTTTGGACATGGACCCCAAAGCCCCTCAGCATGTTGTGAACCATCTGCCACCTTATACAAATGTCAGCCTCAAGATGATCCTAACCAATCCAGAAGGCAGGAAGGAGAGTGAAGAGACGATTATTCAAACTGATGAAGATGGTATGTTCATACTTCGTTATTTTAAAAAGGGGGAATTATATAACAGGATTATGTAATTGCTTACAGCTTTCCCTAGAGTAATCAAAATGTAATTGGATTCTGAAATCTGCTACATGTTCTTAAGGAGGTTAACTTTGAAAACAGTTTGTCTTTAACAAAAAAGCTTAATATTCTTCAGACTAACATCAAATACTAGATGAAATGTGCTTCTAATGTTTTCTGTTTTTATACTTTAGAGAAATAACAACTACACTAAAATTTAAATAAAGTTTTTCCCACCAGATGTGCAAAAATAATTTTCACTATTCATGGGACTGACAAACCAATAATAGCAACTTTCATTTTCCTTAACATTTAAAATTAGCACTATTTACCTACTCTGCTCATTTTTAGATGGATTTAAGTAAGTTTAAATATAAAAGAAGGTCAAAGTTCATATCTTTAAGTCCAAATAAAGGCCCTTATCAGGTTTTGACAAGCCGTCATCGTCATCTTTTATCCATTTTATTACCGCCCAAGAAATTTGACTACATTATATCCAATTTCTATGTGTGTCACTTCAGAATGATTAAATAACAGGGGCAAGCACTTATATTAATATTATAATATGCACATATTTACTGTAGCACTATACTTTGTCATTAAAGTTAATGAATATATTTCTTGATTCAACAAAAATGTGCCCTATCCCCAAAAAATGTACAAATGATGATATTCTGATAATAATAATAATGTATTATTTTAATGTAAGACATTTCATTTTCAAAATTTACCATGATGAATGGAGCATATAAGGAAAAAAAGTGGGCTAGTTAGTGAATGGAGGCAAAGATCAGCTGGGAGTCAGGAATCGTGAGCTTTCAGTCCTGGCACTAATTGTTACCTTACCCAACCTGTTTACTACACTAGATTTTCATTTATCATCTCCGTGTTAAAAGTTTAAGTAACATAGTCTCTCAGTTTCCATCCCCTTCTAAAATTTTCCTTGAACAGTCTATCAGTAGGGCCACATTTTTGTTCATGTTTTGTACAGAAAATAGGATGTAGTTCATACCCAAGTGTTTCCAGTTTCCCTCAAATTCTGATATTTAGGGTCAGATATATGTTTTGATGCCTACCAAGTATAAGATTGCCATAAGATAGGTCAATAAACCACAGCTTCTAGAAGTTTCTCCAGATCACTTCAAGCTCTCTCACTCTGAAGCATGGAAATGACCCAAGTTTGTTCTATTATTTTTGTTGTAATAAAAGAAAGTGAGAGCTTTCACCTTCATTTAGCTCAGATTTTGAAGGAAACAGTATTCTAGAATTATGCATGGAGTTATTCTCATATTCCTTAAATTTTCAAGGAATAAACCTAAGACTTATTTATGATAAATACACTTTTGTTTGTTTTTAAGGTAACCAAACATGATTACTTCACTAATCCTGCTTGAACTTGCACCTAATCGAACCCTTAACAATATTTCAGACAACAAACCTTGCTTTAATAAATAAGCACAAAAATGCTTATAAACTCCTACACACACACACACACACACACAAAACGCACCCAACACATGATTATATAAGAAAGAATAATTAGCATAATTGTTTCATAGATCAATAAGAGAAATGAGACATCTGAGCTCAGATTCAAAAGCTCTGTAAAATCTCTCTCATGCCATAAAGTGGGATAAATATTAGAATGCCTGTATTACACTCAACACTTTGTAACTCATGTTTTTAGCAATAAGAATATGCCCACATATTTTATTGTCTACACTTAAAATTTTAAAAGCTTGATTTCTTAATTGATGATTTTAGATTAAGCTGCATTTGTACTTCTTCAGCCAATGACTTTCTAATAATGTATTTCATTTTGATGCTATGCTTTGGGTATAGCTTTTAATTTGCCTATCTTTTCCACAGACCAAAGAATGCAGACAGGCTTGTGTAACTTTTTCATATTTAATTAAATTTTTAAATGCATTTTTGGGTGCACATACAACTGGATTAAAAGTCAGGAAGAGAATTGCCATGTCCTAACTTCACCAGATTCATGATTGTGCTATTTATTTTATATAGGCAGTTTTAAAAATGTAAAATGAAAATAATAAGTGATTTCAATATTATTTCTTATTCTAGTTTTATTTCAACCTATGTTTTGAAGAATTTTTTATTGGATGTAATGATATTGAGTTGCCTATTATTATTTCACAGCATGGTCATGAAGTCATTCTTCCGTGAGAATTTTTTTTTATTCTCTTTTGTTTGATATACAAAGCTGAATGATTGAAGTACAAACTTTATATAAAGTATTTTCGAGTGACTCAGCCTTCAGATCTGCCCATACAAACTCCGGCCTCTACATTAATACTTGATATGACTCAGTGTTCCTAAGAGGGGGACAGAATATCTAAATCATAATCTATTGTTGCAAAGATCGATGGGCTATGATGATCTAATTAAGTCAGTCTTACTAAATTATTGCTGCCCTATATACATAGAAAAAGAATAAATTATCAGCCATCTAATAAAAGAATATAATTTCATGAAAAGAATTCTAGGGACATCCATAAATCATGAGAGCAAAGCTAAAATGATTTCCTACCAGAACCCTACGGTAGAATTTATATTTAATTTATTGCATACATTTTTTAATGAATGGGTAGAACTTTTTGTATGCGATTGTGTTTTCATTTTTTGTCCTAGCATTTATAAAAATCAATATTATGAAGTTAGCTCAGCAGAAAAACTTTGTTTGGGGACATTTTTTGCTAATACATAGCTATTTTTAACTGTACATTTATTATATTTTAAAGTCTATAGTGCTTATTTAATATAACTTGCCCCACCCACATTTCATTTTTCCTCTCTCTTCCATTTTGAGAGTATCTTGTAAAGGACTTTATTGTATGCAAAAAAAAAAAAGTAGCTGAAACAGCTCTCAAATAAATCGGAAGCAGGTGAATGAAAGTCAGCATTCTGTCCCCATTAAAAGTTGTTGATGTGGAAATGTGAAGTGACATTCCCAGGAATATGAAGACGACCATGATGATGGTCTAAGTAACTTCATGTTGTATTTACACAAATCAAAAGTACATATAGACATTACATACAGACATTGGTTTCCTTCAAAGATGGGGAGTTATTAAGTGTAATTTGTCTGTGCCCCCTCCCTGACCCATCTGTTCATGTATGTGTTTTATAGTTCACCTCAGTGTAGGTCCTTCTCTCATGCACTATACTAGCCCCAGTGCAAGGTCAGTAGCATGGTACTATTTTGGCCATAATTCTTCCACAAACTTTTCCCTTTTACAAATATGACCTGTAGGTGCTTTCAGTGAATCCTATTGACAAAGGAAAACATACGTAAGTAGAATCAAGAAATACACACATTCTAGGAAGGCTCCCCTTCGGTCCTACCTCTCTTCCAATGCAGAATTACACAAACATTCTAAACTATCTCTATTCTATTGGTAAACAATTTGAAATCCACGCTGTTTTCTAGAAATTTAAACAAATTATGTTTAGTAAACACAGGTAGTAATTATAATACCATCAACTAAACATGTTGTCACTAATTGGGAGTCTTGCCTCCTACTGCTGACAGCCACCATCTATGAGCATTATGGAAAGGTGAAGAAATACTTTTCCTTAATTACAATCATAAGCTTCTTTTCATTTTACTCAAATGACATAAGAATTCTCACCCTTGGAAAGCAAACTAATGCCTCCTCTGCCTTGATAGACTGTAGAGTCTCTACTAACACTGGGGACCTGGGACATGGGGAGGTGGATGCCTTTGGTTAACTTCTCCTTTAGCCCTCAGCTGATAGAAGCACGTGTATATCTTCTGAAGTTTAGTGCTGGCATCTTTTCTGTTCATGGGCTTCTTTCTTTTATCTTTTTTTTTTTCTTTCTGAATTTATTATTAATGTGCCAAATTTTATTGACTATCCCAGAGGTCATAACATCATTCATTGCCTCCTTGTAGTTTGAAATAAATCTTCCCTATTTTGACATGTCGTTCAGAATTTCTTGATGCTGCTAGCTACGATGCAGTGCATTCCTTTGATCCAGTGATTTTTAATTTATTTCAATCCTCACAAAATTGCTGTATACTCAGCAACCACATTTCTAGATAATGCCATGTGTGAAGTTCACTGAAACATTAGATTAAGGAAAAGTATTAATTAAAAACCATACTTGCCCAATATTGGGTCAATATTTCAAAAGAAAACCCATTTTTTCAAGCAAAGTAGGAGGGGTATAATATATATTCAAACATTATCAGAGCAAGAAACTGATTATTTGTGTGAACAAATAGTAACTATGGATTTAGATAAAATACATAAAAGCAAATAGCAAAAGTATCCAATGTTTTATATTTTGTCAGTAGAAGCTGACACATTGTTCCTTGCTGCCACTGGGTATTATCAGTTATGTGACATTTGCAAATAAGGACTGGTCTGAAGGTTCCTCAGCTCTTGTCATACCTGAGGACACTTCAAAACTGGTTATGGTGATTGTTGAGTTCTAAACAAATCCAATGTTATAAAATGGTTTGACATTTAGCTTTGCAAAAGGGAATTTCATTTAAAACACTAAAACAATGATATTGGAACCTATTCATTTTTAAGTTTCCTAAAAATTATAATCAGGGGCGCCTGGGTGGCTTAGTCGGTTAAGCGGCCGACTTTCGCTTAGGTCATGATCTCGCGGTTCGTGGGTTCGAGCCCCGCGTCGGGCTCTGTTCTGACTGCCAGCTCGGAGCCTGGAGCCTGTTTCAGTCTGTGACTCCCTCTCTCTCTGACCCTCCCCTGTTCACGCTGTCTCTCTCTCTCCTAGAAATAAATAAAACATTTAAAAAAAATTATAATCAATGCTGTTGTTTTAAGTTATAGAAATTTAATAAGTATAGCAATAAAAGTCAGATTAAGTATTAATAGAGATTTCAATTCAATATTATATGATTTGGCTTTTAAGTCCAAGGAATGATAGAGTGGCTCAGTCATTTAAGCATCTGACTTCGGCTCAGATCATCTCACTGAGTTTAAGCCCTGTGTCAGGCTATGTGCTAATAGCTCGGAGCCTGGAGCCTGCTTCAGATTCTGTCTCCATCTCTCTGCTCTTCCCCTGCTCTCTCTCTGTCTCTGTCTCTCTCAAATATAAAATAAAACATTAAAAAAAGTCCAAGGAGTGTTAATTATTATTATACTTCATTATTTAGTGAAATTTGTTTACGGAGACCTTTAGGGGCTTATCCCTGAATATCTTTCAGGGAAATATAGCTCTGTTCTTGAAACAAATTACAAATGAGATCTTCATGTTATTGGAGGTATACAACAGAGAAAACTAGACTATACAATTTATTCGACCCTCTAAGGTGATAGAATATTGTTTTGAATAAAAATAACTTTGCAATTGTACATTTTCCACATTAGAAGCTTATAGATTACTTTAAATTCCCATTTTTTTAAATCAGAAAACTAGTCACATAGCTTACTTTTTTTAAGGACACATTTTATTTATCTTATTTATTTTTCATTTGGCTTATATAGCTTAGGGTATTTACTTTTTCTGTTTCTGATATAAGAATCTTTATAACCAAAAGTGTATATTTTCTAGTGCCTGGCCCTGTTCCAGTCAATTCTCTTCAAGGAACATCCTTTGAAAATAAAATCTTCTTGAACTGGAAAGAACCTTTGGATCCAAATGGAATCATCACTCAATATGAGGTATTAGGAGAAGTTAATTGAAATGTGGGTTGAAGGGAGAGTAAAAGGAAGAACTTAGAGAGAGAAATAATGGAATATATAAAAGAGGATTAGGGGATTAAAATCATTTTTAGTTCTCCTGTCTTTTAGTTTACAAATTCCTGGATCCTAAAATTGAGTTTCAAAACAAATATTTTATAGCACCTAGAATTTTCTAACTCTTAAAGTAAATGTATGTTTTGTTGTTGTTGTTGTTGTTTTAGGAAAGTAAGATGGGCCTTTTCAAACAGACTTATTGATGGTTGTAAAGAATGAATTTTTATAAAATTAAGAAACTCATATTTTATACTGTAATTTAGGGGAGGCCATTGATTATCATTTGTTGCAGAATAAAGGATCATTACCAAAAAAGAAAAATACATTATAAACATGACTATTCCTGAGCTTCATCTCAATTTTGAACCTAAATCATCATCTTATTTTTAAGTATGAGAAACTAAAAAGAAGAAAAGATCATTTTTATTGCACAAATGTGTTGTTCTGTTCCTGCATAGTCAGTGTTGATTCTAGCATAAAATGTTTAAATTTCTACTGGCTACAGAGAGCATCATGGGAATGGGAATCACTAGTGCAGTCTTATAATTTGTGACTATATTAGCATACTTGAATACTATTTACATGAAATTTGTCATGTAACTCAGACGAAGTATAAGAAGTTGTTACTTATAACAAACATTTGTTGAACACTTTATGTGTTTCATATACATTAAAATATATAATATATAGGATATACATATTCTATATATATAGGATTGTGTCTGTGTTTTCATAGTTAAGTAAGTTAATGTATCTTTTGATGGAAGAGAATAGATGTGTATCAATCCAGTCATAACTCTAGGTATATCTATGGATGGATGGATGGATGGATCTAATTACTGACATTAGATAAGTAATGACAATGCAAAACCATATCCAAAAGAGAAGGAAGAGAAGTTTAAGAAAAAAGTGATTCTGACTTATTTCGCTCAGCATAACACCCTCAAGTCAGGCAGAGAAGGACAATTACCATATGTTTGCACGTATAGGAGGATTAGGAGGAACTTAACGGACGACTGTGGGGGAGAAGAAGGGGGAAATGGGGGGGAGAACGAAGGAGGCAAACCATGAGAGACTCTTGAATGTTGAGAACAAACTGAGGACTGATGGGTATGGGGGGACGGGAAGGGGGGTGATGGGCATGGAGGAGGGCACTTGTGGGGATGAGCACTGGGTGTTATATGGAAACCAACTTGACAATAAACTATTAAAAAAGTAGAAAAAAAAGAAAAAAGTGATATACTTTTTATTTGAATTTATTTAGATTATATTATGACTTATATTGGGTATGTAATAGGAAATATATTTCTTAAAACAGGTCAGCTACAGCAGCATAAGATCATTTGATCCTGCAGTTCCAGTGGCTGGACCTCCCCAGACTGTATCAAATTTATGGAACAGCACACACCATGTCTTTATGCATCTACATCCTGGAACCACCTACCAGTTTTTCATAAGAGCCAGCACAGTCAAAGGCTTTGGGCCAGCCACTGCCATCAATGTGACCACCAATATCTCAGGTATGCAGAGGAATAAAGTGTGAACAGGATTGGTTTATAATAGCACATCCCAGAGAATCATATGTACACTGAGGGTGGTCATTCTCACTTAATAATCTTTAATATAGCCAGTTATTCATGGTTGAAGGTACTTAAAGAATTATGTGAATGCAGATTATAATTGGTTATATGTCCAAACCTAAAAATATCTCAAATAATCACTTTTAATTGACAGTTGTCTTTTTTAAAATGTTTTATCTTGGGGCTCCTGGATGGCTCAGTTGGTTGAGTACCTAACTTCAGCTCAGGTGGAGTTCAGTCCCCACATCAGGCTCTGCTGACCGCTTGGAGCCTGGAGCCTGCTTCAGAGTCTGTGTCTCCCTCTCTCTCTGCCGCTACCCCACTCATGCTCTGTTTCTCTCTTTGGCTAAAAAATAAATAAACATTAAAATTTTTTTTAAAAATAAAATAAAAATGTTTTATCTTAATTGGAAGAATTTAAAAGTCTATTATAAATGCTCAAAGATTTATACTTTTGAGGAATTGGTGATTATTATGATATCATATCATAGTAAGTAGATTTTATCCAAAGAATGATAGGAGATCTTTGATCTGCTATTATAGTGCCACATACCTTGTCTCTCTCTTTCATTTGCCCAGACATTCTGATATTTTTAAGCAAACATGAGCTATTCTTTCTCTTGGGAATCTCATCTAAATTCATCTAAATTTCAGAATGGTGATGTGTGGGAGAATTGAAGTTTATAAACAAATAGTTAAATTTCACATTATTTAAGGTACACAATTTCAGTTTGTAATGACTAGATTATTTACAGATGTAAATACAGATTTCTCCTCCAGTCAAAAAATCAGTTTAATCTGATTAAATTTGGCCAGGAATTGGCATTATAATACCCTCTAATTCTACATTAGCTTATTTAATGTGTTATCTTAGTTAAAAATTATTAAAATAAATATATTTTACATATGTAGCTGAAGAGTTAAATCTGAAAAACAAATGTTTTAAAGGATCAACTGTTAATATATTAAAATACTGACTTTGAGTTCCTAGTTTTTGTTCCTTTATGTTCATTTTCATTATAGTTCTACATAGCATATATTGATGATATGTTATGATACATCATTAAAAATTTCTAGGGGCGCCTGAGTGGCTCAGTTGGCTAAGCGTCCGACTTTGGCTAAGGTCATGTTCTCATAGTCCATGAGTTTGAGCCCCATGTTGGGATCTATGCTGATAGCACAGAGCCTGTAGCCTGCTTCAGATTCTGTGTCTCCCTGTCTCTCTGCCCCTCCCCCACTCATGCTCTATCTCTCTCTGTCTCAAAAATGAAGAAACATTAAAAATTTTTTTAATTCTACCAAAGAAAGAAAAAATTCTACCATTCTGAATCTGTATTGTTTGCATCAGAAGGAAGCTATGTATTTTCTATTTTTTGAAGAATCGTTTCTATTTGGAAATGTTGGAATATAAAACCTTGAAAATTTTTATCATGAAAAGTATTAGCTATTCAAATATGAGCTATTTATTTGATTTATATTATTCTAACAAAAAAAGAAATTTGAAAGTATCATCCACTATGTTAGAAAATAGCAATGTATTAAATTTGCCAATTTACTTCCCTAATGGAATAATTCTAATCATCAATTTAAAATATTGATTGAATCACTAGAAAATATGACCTTTTGATATCACTGTACAGTGAAACATGTTTCTTACCCTCTGGAATTAGCCACAGTGCTGCATTTGAGTAAGATCTTCCACTACAGATAGCTACAAAATTACCTGAACTTGTAAAATTGAGAACATTGGACAAATGGACACTATCGAGAACCATAATTTATTATGGTTTAGACACGGTGGTTTTTATTGAATAGAAGATTTATTATTAAAGGCCAGAACACCCATCTAGAATTTTCTTTAAACTCTTCAGCTGCCCAGTTTTACTTGAATCAACCTATGTACATGGGTACTTGATTTGGACTTTAAAAACTAGATCACTGTATCTTCAGAACATGCAGGAATCAAGCTAAAGCTAATAAAATGTATGGTTAGCGTGGTGCCCAACATTATCTGAAATTTTAAGGTAACTTATTGTTTTTTATCCCTTGAGTGCAGAAATTGTGTTCCTCGGTACTTTAAAAACAATTTACATAGTAAAATCAAGTTATTGGATTCATGGTGTGTGTGTGTGTGTGTGTTTTAATGCATATATATAACCCACATATATCAACAATTGTACATATTTAATATCTGTTGATTCTACTTCCTGAATGACTCTGAGAATTTGCCTCTTTCTGATGTCACTGTTTCTTCCTTTCCATATGGACCATATTTTAAACAATTCATTGAAATATCTTTCCAAGCACTATCCTTGCCTTTAGACTTAACCTTGATTCATTGTATTTTTCCATTGATCTTTATACAACATATATTTCTTTCCTAATTTTTTTTCAAAATCTAATATATTGTATCTAGTAGGATAAAGCCCAAACATCCATACATGATTAGCATTTTTGTCCCTTAATTTTGTGGTTCCTCCCATCCACCACTCCTATTCATGAGTCCAAAATTCTAGGACTGACAGACTACTTGTAGCTATCAGAATACACCATGTCCATTCATGTGATATCTTCAGATATTCTGTCTCCTATCTCGGGCATTTTATTGGCTGCTTTCTTGTCCTGATGAGTTTGTACTTGTGACATTCAGCTCAAGCATCCTCTGAATCCTGAATGAGTCTCTGTTTTGTTTTTCTGACTCCCACCGCTAGTGCTTCCACAGAACAACAGCATCAACATCACCTGAAAACTTTCTAGAAAAGCCCATTATCAGGCCCCTCCCTGGACCTACTGAATTAGAAACTCAAAGGGAAAAGGGCAACCATCTGTTTTAAGTTCTCCCTGGGCTTCTGATCCGACTAGTTTGAGAACTACTATTTTAACAAATGAACCGACTCTTCTTTGGGTCACCTAAAATGTTGTTATATTTTTGTTTGTTTGTTTGTTTGTTATAAGATTCTCACTCTTGATAAAATGTGAATCTTTACTCTCAATTCTATACATGTCAGAGACTACGTTGTATTTGTCTTTATACTCATAGCATTTACACAAATTTGACACATTGTATATATTCAGTAAATGCTCAGTGAATTAATGAAATACTTAGAAATTTATATTAGATGCCGTCTGTTATCAGATTCTCTGATAGTGAACACATTTCTCTGGTTATGTCCTCCCTAAAACATCTTTCTACATAGAAATAACCAAAAGCCATTTGAGGTTACTTTTTCACCCAGTTCAAGATTAGGGAGCCCTCCCCCCCACTCCTAATATTATCAAATATTTTGAAAATTTATGAGTTTCCTCTTTTCAAGAATTTGGCAATTAATGTAATAGTTAATGCTAAATACAAACTGAGGTTCCTATTCCCATTCACCACAGTTCCTTGATATGTATCTGTTGTGGCCACAGTGGTAAAAGGAGTCCAGACACTAACACGGCCATTCCACAATCTTTAGGTCGTACACAGCACCACCTCACCAGGTAGCCTCTGGCTTGGTGCCTGTCATTTCTGTCTCCACATCTCCGTGTGCAAGCCCCTTACCCAGACTCTCCAGAGTAGATGTTGTTCATATCACTTCCATCCCATCAATGCTGATTTCAAGGTCATAGGAAACTAAAAGCTAAAACCCCTTCACAAAAAGTTTGGAGTGTGTGTCCAAGTTACCAGATGATCATTTGAATTTCAAGAACAAACCATGGCTTCATATCTTCTGCTGCCTAGGTTCCCAGGGTTAACATTATGTTGTGTATGTTATTCTACAAAATAACGCACATTTTAGAAAATTAAATGTGAAATTGATTTCCCCCCATTCAGGATCATTTATTCATCCTGAACTATGATATAATTCTGTTAATTGACTGAAACTTTTCTTTTCCCCTCATTAAACACTTACCAGCTCCAACCTTACCTGACTATGAAGGAGTTGATGCCTCTCTCAATGAAACAGCCACCACAATAACTGTATTGTTGAGACCAGCACAGGCCAAAGGGGCACCAATCAGGTAAGTGGGGGAAGAATAATAAGTATAGTGAAAAACGGCAGTAGGAAGGATGTTTTCTCTTTGTTGCTTAGCGGTCAATGTAGTGGTTTATTTCTAAGAGATGTTCATTTGATGATGACTGTCAGAAAAGTTTTATTTTTGTTTTGTTTTGTTTTTGTGTTTTTCATTTGGACAAAGCCTGCAGATAGACTTTAAGGAATAAAATTCTAAGGGCGTTTTTGATATATTCATGAACTGAATCATTCTCTGTACTGTGTGATATAAGAGCATTGCTCTTTGATTTTTATTTTCCTCTAGTCCCATTTCATTCCACTTCCTCTGTCGGTATCTATAGAATACAGGCTTTGAAGGTATTTGTCAGAAATAGAATGAGAAAATAACTCCTATCCAATGCATTATTAAATGTGTTACAAATAATTTCATGTTAGTGACTGAAAAATAGGAAGCTTTGAGGAAATAAAAGAAGATTAGTTATAATGAATGGAGCTTATCAAGACTTGTTGCTTATCAGGAATTCCATAGTAAATATTAAAATTCAATTTGCTATTTCCTTTATCCACTATTAAAACCTCCCATGTTACTCTCAGCTTGCAGAAAATTTTGAACCATGTTTTTTTCAGGGATTCGGATTATTCCAATGATTTGAATTCTTCACATCTGTAATTAGATAAGTGCTCAAAAGTTAAGCAACTTTCCATGAGAAACTTGTAGATTTTGTGGATACTTTTATTTTCATGCTTCTACTGAGAAATAAATCGAGGCCCAGAAATTAGTGCAGATTTGTCATAATTGATTCATCTCAAGTTGTTTACATGTTCATTAAGGAAATAAAGTTAATCTTTGTTCCATGTAAAAATAAACACATTTCACCTTCTGAGCACATATGAAGCATTCAAACAAATCTATATCAATGAAAAGGAAGACCTTTTTAATTAAAAAAATTAATAAAATAAATTGAGTCCATAAAGAAAACTCCGTTTTTGTCTTGCTAAAAATCACGGAAAAACTATGCCTGAGAACAAGAGAGATGACTGAATACACTTGTAAACACTTACAAAGCACGGGCTACTTGAAAATGGAAAGTACGTATATAGTGCTACTCATGAATCAATGATCTGTGAGTAAGTCTGATTGCTGATCCAGAGGAGAAAGAGAAAATGCCTGCATTCAACATCTTTTTCTTTTGACAAGTAATTTGGGTCATTCACATATTCCTACCTGTGATAAAATTTACTTTCTAGGTATTCAGTTCTGTTACTGCTCTTTAAATGAGCTACCAGGTACTTGCATTTATCTTTGAAGAGTTAGATATTTGAGTGAATTCAGCTTTACTTAATGTAAGTTGCACACACTGTGTATAATTATTATTGCCCCATCAGGCTACATAATGTAACTTTCGTTAGCTCTCTCTTCATTTAATCAATGCACACAGACATTAACTGACCATGTATTATGTGCCTGGCACTGTGCCCAACACTGTTTGTAAATCAAAGACACAATGACCTCAACAGAACACACAGCCTATGCCGTTTTGTCATAAACAATCAAAGGAGTCTCCAGCCTTGTAAATCCTTTCGTCATAATTGGTGTTAAGGAATTTTGTTGAATTTGTGAGTATGTTACAAATAACATGTTTTGAAATAAAAAATATTTCTTTTACTTTATTTACATTTACTTATTACAAAATTTCTAATTTCCAAAAATTCATATAGTCTGACCTAGTGGTTACGCAAAAAATCATCTTTGATAATCCTGCATCCTCTTTCTCTGACTCAGAAATTTGTCTCTTTGTATTTGTTGGGAAGCCATTTCTCCTTTTCCAGAATTGAGCCCAGTGGCTGAAAACTCCAAATTTTACTTTGTAGGAGATGAATACTCAATAAAATTCATTTACAACAGGAATTCTATAAGAAATAATTGAATGATCTGTAAACAAATAACTATATTAAAAGAATGTCACTAACAGGAAAAAATAAATCCGTTTCCCACTAACATTCTGATCCTACTGTGTCGGTGTTTATTTTTTTTGTAATGACTTGTGCAGCTGTCTAGGAGCTCCCATGGGGGGGACCAGGTGGCAGCACCAGACTGGCGAGTCTGAGATTTGGCCTCAGATAAGCCCTTGTTCCTTTGCTTTTTGAATCTTCCCAAGAGATAATCGTGTCTTCTTTCCTCTGACCACCTTCCTACCTCAGATACTCCTACCAGTAACTGGAGCCTTATCTCAAGGTGTATCTTGTCCACTGCTTTAATTTCTTTGAAAATGAGAACCCAAGTTGATGTGATCAATTTTCATAGCACTGTATTTATGTCTGAGACTTCAAGTCTTTGATTGGATTCTTTAAACTATTTGACTTACGGGGCGCTTGGGTGGCTCAGTTGGTTAAGTGTCCGACTTCAGCTCAGGTCATGATCTCACGGTTTGTGGGTTCGAGCCCCGCGCCGGGCTCTGTGCTGACAGCTAGCTCAGAGCCTGGAGCCTGTCTTCAGACTCTGTGTCTCCCTCTCTCTCTGACCCTCCCCTGCTCCCCGCCTCTCAGAAATACATAAAACATTAAAAAAAATTTTGTTAACTATTTGACTTTTCAGCCAGATTCTTTGTTTATGTCAGCCTATTAGAATTCCTTATCTGCTAACGCTTGTTGCCATTCTACTCTATATGTGGCCTATCTTCTCCCCTCCCAATAAAAGCCAGACCCATTCACCACCTAACTTAACCTCCTGAGAGCATCTGTCCATTAGTTTTTTTCTGCTCTCACAGCCCCTAAACACTACATCTGTGTTTCCCTACTTTACCATATTACTAGCCTCTTCCAGACTCCATCTTCCTATCCAGTTGCCCCAACTTCAGTGGAAAATCCAAGATGTTCTGCTCTAGTCTTCATAATGTCCAACAGACTCCAGTTCCTAAAGCCTCGATCATAGCACCTTGTTATCTAGAGTCTGTACAGGTTGTTTAGTTTAGTGTTATCAAGAAAACTAAAGTTACAAATGGTTTCTGTAAATTTATTGATTCCAATAACATGCAGTATGCACCAGGGGCTGAACTGGATACTTGGAATAGAAATCCACCTAAGGCGATTTAGTGTGTGTCCTCCACTGGGGATGGCAGACTCATAAATCAATGATTCATAACAACACAGTGTGATAAGTGAAATGACAGCAGTTTTTAAAAGGTGGTACTAGAGCAGAGTTTTGAAGGATATATAAAAATGGGCTCAGCCAAGGGTCACTTTTGATAAGAGGGAAGAGGTTGCTGAGAAGACAAGGGGCAATGGTCCTCTTGAACAATTGCAAAGCAAATGATTGGATATAAGATATAATGTTGTGCATTCTAGTACTGCAAGTAGTTCAGATCCTTGAGAGGGAAGGGTGTGTGGGAGAAGAGAGGTTAGAGAAATAAGCAGGGGACAGAGGGCGAAGCTATTTAGTGACAGTCCCAAAACTGAAGGTGGTCACAGAAGGACTGTAAGCAGAAACTGTTATGAGCAATGTTATGTTCTTGGAAGGATCACGCTTATAGAAACATAGGGAATGGACTGGGAATACACCAGACTGAAAGCAAAAGGGTCCCAGTGGGAAGTGCTGTTGGACCACATTAAGACAGAAGCAATGAAACTGCGTGTGATTCTTAACACACAGTGTTACACACGTAGGAGATACGAAGCTTTGATGAGCAGAGGAAGGGAATGGAGACTTTAGGTGAGAGATGATAGTAGTTTTTATTTTAGAAGTGGTGGCTGATCGGGCTCTGTGCTGACAGCTAGCTCAGAGCCTGGAGCCTGCTTCAGATTCTGTATCTCCCTCAGTCTCTGACCCTCCCCTGCTCACACAGTCTCTTCTCTCAGAAATAAATAAAAACATTTAACCTAGTTAAAAAAAAAAAAAAAAAAAAAAACACTAGAAGTGGTGGCTGAGCAAAAAGTCAGCCAAGAATTCAAGGGATTTTTCTGAGGTTATTAAGTAATAACAAATATTTTTATTTGTTGCATTTGATTGCTACTCCAAATGATAAAGAAGTCATGCTCTCTCTTTGGAATGATTCTTTTGTGTATTAAAAATTATAGG
Organism: Hyaena hyaena; assembly: GCF_003009895.1. Taxonomy (NCBI): domain Eukaryota; kingdom Metazoa; phylum Chordata; class Mammalia; order Carnivora; family Hyaenidae; genus Hyaena; species Hyaena hyaena. Next base: position 1,140,505 of record NW_024081228.1, read on the forward strand.
GGCACCTGGGTGGCTCAGTTGGTTAGGCATCCAACTCTTGATTTTCACTCAGGTCATGATCTCAGGATTATGAGATCGAGCCTTGTATCAGGCTCCATGCTGGGCATGAAGACTGCTTAAAAGTCTCTCTCTCTCTCTCTCTCTCTCTCTGTCTCTCTCTGTCTCAAAAAAAAAAAAAAAGAAAAAGAAAAATCACAGTATTTGTTATATTATTTTGCATTTCTTCCTAAGGTTATTATGAGATATACAGAGCAAATAATGTCCACCCCAGTGAAAAAGCCTGTTCTAATTAAGGCAGCGCTCAGTATCAGCAACCACTTTGTTCTTCTGTTATCCTTACGCCTGTGTCTATACGCTAATGTCAATGTGCGCAGTGCAATTCTGACAAGTATGGTTGTTTGACAAAATAAATTTTTGACTATATAATTATTCTAAAGTCTGAAAGTTGCCATCTGACTTACCTAGGCCTTTGATTCCCCTTATGGACTTTTTAAGATCTAACCCTAAAACTGGCATCACTTGACAATCATTAGTATGATTTAGAATAAATATTACCCACATAGGGAATTGGAACCAATTCCCTAGAATGCATAATTTGTTTTCTCTTTTTCTCTAAAACATTTTCTATTCTTCATAAATGGATTCAAATTGTAGCCTGAATGATATAATTATAAATTATAATGCATAGAATGTCCCACTTATTAAAAGATTGACCCAGTGTAGCTGTGTTTTCAAATAATGAACCTAGCAGCAGCATATTGGAAAAACACAGGGAAGAGTCCTTCTGTGGTGAACTCAGCTTATTGTAAGATGTACAAAATGAATGTGTATTTAATTGCAGCATTTTCCAAATATAAGCTATTTTAAGTTGTCAGGAAGATACCTATTCTAGGGTAGCTAAATATTTATTTTGCAGGTAAAACCTAATGTTTTTTCTTTTTCTTTTCTTTTTTCTCTTTTTATTTTTTTATGTTTATTTATTTTTGAGAGCGAGAGCGGGCATGAGCAGGGGAGGGCAGAGAGAGAAGGTGACACAGAATCTGAAGCAGGCTCCAGGCTCTGAGCTGTCAGCAGAGAGCCCAATGTGGGGCTTAAACCCACTAGCCATGAGATCATGACCAGAGCCAAAGTCAGACACTTAACCAACTGATCCCCCCAGGCTCCCCTAATTTTTCGTTTTAATTTATTTTTTCTTGAGAGAGAAAGCAAATGTATGCATGCGTGTGCACATGAACAGGGGTTGGACAGAGGGAGAGAGAATCAAACATGTTCCACACCTAGCGCAGAGCCTGACTCAGGCTCGATCTAATGACCCTGAAATATCGACCTGAGCCACAATTAAGAGTCTGATGCTTAACTGACTGAACCACCCAGTTTCCCCAAACCTGAGTTTCCATTTTAAAAACACTGACTACAATGTATTCTTAGGTAATTAGGAGATAGTTGTGAGGTGCATTTCTTGCATTTTCTTGCAGCCACTCTGGAAAAGAGCTTGGAGGTCCTCAGAAAGTTAAAAATAGAATTACCCTATGATTCAGCAATTGCACTACTAGGTATTTACCCAAAGAATTCAAAAATACTAATTCAAAAGGATACATGCTCCCTGATGTTTATAGCAGCATTGTCTATAGTAGCCAAACTATGGAAATAGCCCAAGTGTCCATCGACTGATAAATGGATAAAGAAAATGTGGTATTAACAAAAAAGATGTGGTATGTATATTTATACACACACACACACACACACACACACACACATAGTGGAATATTACTCCGCTATAAAAAGGAATATAATCTTGTCATATGCAACAATATGGGTGGAATTAGAGAGTATTAATGCTAAACAAAGTAAGCCAGTCAGAGAAAGACAAATACTATATGATTTCACTTATGTGAAATTTAAGAAACAAAACAAATGAACAAAAGAAGGAGAGAGAGAAACCAAGAAACAGACTTTAACTATAGAGAATAAACTGATGGTTACCAGAGTGGAGTGGATGGGATGATGGGGATTAGGGAGTGCACTTGTGAAGAACACCAGGTCTTATATGAAATTATCGAATCACCATATTGTACACCTGAAATTAATATTACATTTTATGTTAACTGGAATTTAAATAAAAGCTGAAAAAACACTATATTTTCCACAGTTATATTAGGAAAAGAAATTGTCTGATGCTCCATGGTAGTTTAACAGAAATGCATATTAACATTTATAGTTGTACTCTTTCTGTATTAGTTGGATTGTAAACATTGTATGTTAGAGTTACTCCGCAGGTCAATTGTTCACTTATACACAACTTGAAACATTAGGACTAGGGGCCCCTGGGTGGCTCAGTCGGTTAAGCATCTGACTTCAGCTCAGGTAATGATCTTGCAGTTCCTGGGTTCAAGCCCTGCATCGGGCTCTGTGCTGACAGCTCAGAGCCTGGAGCTTGTTTCAGATTCTGTATCTCCCCCTCTCTCTGACCCTCCCCTGCTCACATGATCTCTCTCTCTCTCTCTCTCTCTCTCTCTCTCTCTCTCCCTCTCTCTCTCTCTCAGAAATAAATAAAACATTTTTTTTTAATTTTAAATAAAGAAACATTAGGACTACCATCCTAATTTGCAGAATATTCTATTTCGTCTCAGCAATTTAAAGAGATTATATAGATGCACCTGATATTTCTAACTGCTGCCATGATATAGAACTTACTTGAACTCCAATAAAAATGCTTTGAAATTTAAGCAATGATGTAAATCATCTTTTGCCCTATTTTGCCATCTCTTTGCCCTTTATACAAGCTGTATGGCCCAAGTAAAATAAAATAGATGTCATTTTAATTTATTCCACAGAATCCTAGGAGGTAGATTTTTTTTTTTCTAACTGAAAATGAAAGGATGTGTGCCCTTTCTGTGAAATCTTCTTTCCAGCCTGAGATGACTCCAGCCCCAGCTAATAACTTGGTTGTGACCTTACAAGATACCCTGAGCCAGAACCCTCTGGCTGAGCCACTCCCAAATTTCTGACCCACAGAAACTGTGCAATATGAAATATTTATTGTCTTGAGCCACAACTCTCGGGGAATTTATTTTGCAGGAGGAGATGACTGACAGAAGCAGCCAGGTAGCTGAAACCTCCTCTTCAGGCTTCTCCTTAAAGGGCACTTTGTCACAGAAGTCTCCTGATCACCACATACAAAATAGAACACTTCAACCCTATTATCCCTCATTTCCCTTATCCTGCTTTCTTTTTTTTTTTTTTTTTTAGAGCACTTACCTCATCTTGACATATCGTGTATTTGGTTTCTTTTGTTTATTTGTATTTTGCATTAGAGTGTAAACTTTATGACAGCAGGGACTTTTACTACTGTGCTGATTATTATAACCTCAGCACTTAAAATAGTGCATGGCATATAATAGACACTCAATACTTATTTGATGAATGAATGGATGGGCACTAATGTTAAAAATAAAATTCCCACTATCTTTAGTTGAATACCAGAAAATATTTGTAATGTAACAGGTTAGTGATAAACACAATAAATATTACAAGACAGTGGTTTGGGACATTTTTCCAAGCCCAGAATTCCTGAGAGATACCCCTGATGGTTTTTCTCAATAAATTTGTGTCATTATGATCTGTGGGTGGATTGAGGACTAAACTGCAAAAGGTTCCCACTTGGCTCTAATTTCTAACCCCCACTTCATCCCTCAGTTACCACTAGAATTACTTCCATTGCCTTTGGAAGACAGAGTAACACTAAGAAGTGAACTAGTCAGAGAAGGCTTTATAGCAGTAGAAAAGCTAGAAAAGGAGAAAGGGGGAAGCCCTTTGACACTATGTATGGTATGTTTAGTAACAGCGGTCATTCAAGTATGAAATGGAGAATATATATCAGGAAGTAGTGAGAGCAAGAGTGGAAATATAAGGTTAGAGATGTGCTATTAACCCCAGTAGTATAGATTTTGAAAATGGGAGAGCTTCACATCGTTTTGACAAAGGGGAATGTTAGAGAAGAGTATTTAATGCCGAAAGTATTGAGAAAGTACCAGAAGTTTGAAAAATGGTTCTCTTTTGCATTTTCCATGAACAGTTCATGGCATGTAGAGAATACTCAAAAAAATAATAGATGGAATGAAGGCAGTGATGGGTGGGTGGATGGATGGGTGGATAGATGGGTGGATGGATGGATAGCTGCCTGGAGTACATGAAGACAAAAATGGAGGCAAGTAAACTAAACCAGTACTATGAATATAATGTTGTAAATACTCCCCAAATGATGGAAGCAGTGGGAATAAGAAGAAATTGTGTATTACAAGGGAGGTAGAATATGGTTAAAAATAGAACTTACTAAAGTTAAAGCCAGGATTTTGAGCCTTGTTGATTCAGAAACTGATAGTTCCTCTTATAGAAATAGGAAAGTCATGAGGGGCCCGGCTTGTATGTTTAAGGAGCAAAGAGATGAAGCACAGGGAATATCATGGTCACCAAAATGGGATTTAAACCTTTACTCTGTGGATCATCAAAATGTTTACATTAGGGCAGTATGAGCAATGGTGGCCATGAGATCTTTGGAAGTCTGTTCATAGGAGAAAAAGTACCACACTGGAGCTAGGAAATTTCTCATGAAGCTTTAAGGAGACATTTTAGAAACATAATGAGAAGTGTGTGCAATTGTATAATTTGCTATTTTCTATCACTAAGAAGTTTTACAATCGAAAACTAAAACCAAATTCTCAGATGTTTTACTTACTAATGGGTTAAAAGAAAACATGGCTGGCAGTTACAGGCATTTTGGGGTTCAGCTTCAACAATTTTAAGTATTAAACCAGGAAGACCATCTACCATATATAACATATAATCATTTTTGAGCTAATAGCAAAATCCTCTTGTCTATTTTTTTAGTCTTGTAACTGAAGGAAAATTTTATGATGAAAAGTCATCATTTGGTCTCCTTTAAAACTTAAATTGACTACATACCAGTTCAAATCAAATTAAATTATAGTAAAGTGAAATCATTTTTAGTTTTTTAACATAAGGAAATCATATTTTCAGCATCAAATGAAGATTCATAATGCTGGCATATTGATTTTATCTTAATTATAGAAATATTTTAAAACTTTAATTAAAAGGAATGGGGGTAAATATGAAGTATGGGCAGAGTGAATACAACTATTTAGGTAGCTTTGGAATATTTTAAATTGCTAGAGTACTAAGCTCAAATAATATTCAGATCCAACTGGAGTTAAGTACCATTAGGTAATTAGGCATCCACAAAGATGGAAAAGCATGGGCCCATTTCATGTAATCAGTTAAATCACTTCTAATTTGATTTCTCGCTCCTTATTTTCCATCCTCTAATTAATTCGTATTGATAAATAAGAAATAGCAGGGGGGGAGAAACAGATTGTTAAAAGTAGAATTGAGGCTGGTGTAGAAGAGCCTGCTCACACAAATTGATCACTGAAGGGAAGATAATTTCTTTTAAAAATGAGCTTTGTAATATTTAGTTTGGGATTTTATCTCAAGTTCAATGAGATCTTTACCCAAGACCAGAATGCACCTTTTCTTCTTTTAGTCCTTTCCAGCGTCATCAGTTTGCTTTGCTCCTGGTAGATATGGAGAGGCAAGCCATCTTATACGACATTCCTTAACATGCAGTGTACTTCCTATGTCAGTCTAACAGAACTAGTTAAGACCGTTTACTAGATTTTCTGGATTTTTGTAGAGATATGGGATAACAAACAAGGAATTTATTTTTAAGGATTAGGTTAAAAGATTAGCAAAGATGGGTAATTATCATTATTGCCCACTAGGGCAGGAATATGAGGTTAGACTTGTTTGGGGAGTGTGTGTGTGTGTGTGTGTGTGTGTGTGTGTGTGTGTGTGTGTGATTTTATCTACGTAAAAGTATGTATCCACAGGATATGCAAATGTATAACATACAAATATGGACTCTAAATTGAAAATAAACAGAAAAAAAGATTAGGCTTCCTTAACATAGCATATGTCAGCTACGATTCATTTTTCTCTCCAAGGGCTATGCTTACGTATTTCATGTATTTTAAAACTGACAAGCGACTGCCCCATGGACCCCTCGGAGAGCTTCTATCCTGTGTCAATAGCATTTCTGGCAGAAGATGATGGACTACATGTAATTTCAAGTAACACAGATTTCTGCCTTAGTTGACTGCCCAAATCTAAACTTCTGACATTAATACAATTTCTGTCCTGTTTCTAAAGGAAAGGAGATAAATACCAAACTACCAAGTTCTTAGCAATATTTTAATGGGAAATGGGAACTCGAAATATTAGGAAGAAAAGTTTTTTAAAGCTTCTTTCTTTCATTCTATGAAGGTTTTCTGTGTGTAGCTATACCAATTTATATTGTTAGAATTTTATACTAAATTCTAAACTGATATAAAATTTAATTTTTAATTATAGATACAAATTTAATTTCTCTCTCTCTGTCCCTTGGTATGTTTGCCTGTCTCTGTACTATCTCTGTCTCTCTCTCTCTTCTTTCTTTTCTTTTTTTTTTTCTTTTTTGGGAATGAGAGAGAGTATGAGAAAGGAAGAAGCAGAGAGGGAGAATCTCAAGCAAGCTCCATGCTGTCAGCGCAGAGCCTGACACCGGGCTGTATCTCACAAACTGTGAGATCATGATCTGAACTGAAATCAAGAGTCTGACCTTAACCAACTGAGCCACCCAGACACCCCTACTCCTCTTTCTTTGTATGGAAGTTCATTAACGAAAATATTCTATTCCTGCTGGACCGTCTGTCAGTGGCTGTTGCCCCTGTATAAAAGGAGCTTATTTGCCCTAGAGACTCAAGAGTCAAACAGCTCTACAGACAACTTATTTATATTCAATTTATATACGTTACCACAATGCATTTTTTCATAATTTTCAGGAATTTTAAATTCATTAAAAACATATAAAATAAATTAATAATGTCAACTTTCTCAGGTGTACATTACCTAAACAGAAAGTTTGCCTGAAGAATATCCTATAAAGAAAAAATATTATTCGGGCACCTGAATGGCTCAGTTGGTTAAGCGTCTGACTTCGGCTCAAGTCGTGATCATGTTGGTTCATGAGTTCGAGTTCTGCATCGGGCACTGGGCTGACAGCACACACCTGCTTCTGATCATCTGTCCCCCTTTCTCTGCCCCTCTTCTGCTCTCTCTCTCTCTCTCTCAAAAATAAACACTAAAATTTGTTTCAAAAAGTTTTTAAAAATTTAAAGAAAATATATTATTAATATACCAGTTGTGGTACTGATAAAAAAGTATTAGTGATTAAGCAGACCTTTATTTTAAAGTTGCATTATTTTTTTCTTTCCTCTGTAAAATAATAGCTATTGTAGAAGTTTTCAGACTTTTAAGGAAGGTATTAGAAGGTTTAGGTTCAAGCTTTAATAGGGCAAATGCCATCTGTTTCTACAATTTGTAAGATTTTATTATTAACAGCTCTAGAAGAAGGAAGCCGTCTATTTCGGTGAGGAGGACAGATTTCTGTCCATCTGTGCCCGTATTGCAGCATGTCACTTGTGCTTTAGATCCGCATAGCTCTGAGCCAGTGTTGATGCCATGGCAAGGTCAAGAGGTGGAGAAGCCTGTCAGCACATTCTGTCTCTAATGTGATGACAGCCACAAACTGCTGCTTCAAACCCCACCCTGAGGCCTCCTTCTGTTGGGCCCTGGAGCAGGGCCTTCTACTCTATCATTTCCAAGAAAATGTTAACTTTGAACATTTAAAAATATCAGACAAAGAACTTAATCTATCTTGTGTCTCTTGTTAATGTCAGGTTTCTTATTAAGGTGACTCATTGTTCAACATTTAAAAAAAAATGAGTGGCATTCTCTGGTGATTCTACTTACTTTTTTCCAGCTCCTTAGTAACCACGTTGGGTTTGGGGGAAGGGAGAATCCACATGAAATTCTAGATTATGGCAAGAGAGCTAGGGAAAAAGAAAACGCTGTGGTCTAAGACTGACTTTAAAATTTTTAAATGTTGCATGTTAATATTAAATACCTCATTTTTTCCCAGAAGTCTTAGTATCTAGATTAGTAGTTACATCTAGAATATCTAAATGTGTGCTGTTTTTCTTCTTTTTCCAAAAAGTGCCTATCAGATTGTTGTGGAGGAGTTGCACCCACACCGAACCAAGAGGGAAGCTGGAACCATGGAGTGCTATCAGGTCCCGGTCACGTACCAAAACGCCCAGAGCGGGGGTGCGCCCTACTACTTCGCCGCGGAACTTCCCCCAGGGAACCTTCCTGAACCCGCCCCATTCACAGTGGGTGACAACAGGACCTATCAGGGCTTTTGGAACCCTCCTTTGGCTCCACGCAAAGGATACAACATCTACTTCCAGGCAATGAGCAGCGTGGAGAAGGTGAGCCTCCCTCACAGTTTGCTTTTTCACTGCCCTGAGGAAGAGCTGTGGTTGAGTTTTATAAATACTCAGTAGCATGTGTCAGGAAGGAAATTTTATAAAAGGGTAAAACACACACACACATACACACACACACACACACACACACACACACACACACACCAGTGGGGGGGGGGGGGGGGGGGGGGGGGGGGGGGGCGCGGGGGCATTTGTTACTGCTCCCAGCAGGGCGCACAGTTTTGGGTCTACTGTAGGGTTGGGGCTCAATGCCAGTTCCATCGCTCTGGATTCCTGTTTCCTAGTAACTGCTTCCACGTGAGCCTTCTTCAGGAAAGCCCCCCAGAGCAATGGTGAGGAAAATGATTTGAGAAGTTGGGTGTGCTGCCGCTGCCTCTGCGACTCTGGGCCTAGGAAACACCGGGCATTGTTCTGTCTTCTCTGCTCAGTAGTGGCGCACTTCAGAAGATTAAATTTACAGCAGGATAAACAGATCGCGTGCTCCACAGCAGGCTAATAAACCCTTATAAACTTTTCAGAGGGTACAAGCCACATAGTAAATAACAAGTAACAATCCTCTGATTACAAAGTAATAGGGTGCCTGTGGTATATCTGACACAACTAAACAGAAGGCTGCCTGGAGATGGTGGCGTGCTGAGCCATTAGAGAAGTCTGTTTTCCATTTCCCCGGATGCCCCTCCTTTTCCCATTTTGGACGCAGTTGTTTCTGAACGCTGCCACTGATCCCAAATGAATATTGAAGAGGAAAACACAACAGGGAGATAGAAACTACCAGTGGTTCCATATGTGGGGAAATAACCTGGCCTTTCAGGCCTCATGCTGTTCTCTTTGAAAGATTTTCTTTCCTAAAACTTATTTAATTTTTTTTTTTTTTAAGAAAGGGCTAGGGGAAAAAAATGTCAAGAATATAAAACTCCTCAAATTTAAAATCCAGTAGAAAACTGACATATTTTGTGTACTTATAGCTGGATAGGAAAATTCTGGGTTAGGGTAATTGAGTCCCTGAGGTGGGTACCTGGGAGATGATGTGACATAGGTGATATCCAATTGCAACAGACATATTATACCTCAGGATAATTCAATTGAATGACATAATGTGTTTGCTTTATCTGCTGGGGCCATGAGAACCTGGGGTAACTTGCTACTTTTGAATAGAAATTCCATCTTTCAACTTACCTGTATTCTTTCACCAGTATATGGCAAAGAAGAATGCCACAGCATCTTCTAGGATGTACTCCACAGCCACAGGCTGCCCCCAGTTGAAAATGTTATTCTCATCTTCTATTTAGTTTATTTCTACATTAAGTGGGAGTCGTATGAGGCAGTCTGGCTGGCCACTTCTCACATGCGCATCATTCCACATCACTGGTACAATTGGGCTGCCCGAAAATGAGAAGACTATGGAAGTATTCCATTCTGGGTCTAAAGTAGCATAGTGGTAGGGGCGCCTCAGTGGCTTAGTTGGTTAAGCGTCGACTTTCGCTTAGGTTATAATCTCACGGTTCATGGGTTCGAGGCCCGCATCGGGCTCTGTGCTTACTGCCAGCTCAGAGCCTGGAGCCTGTTTCAGTCTGTGACTCCCTCTCTCTCTGACCCTCCCCTGCTCGCGCTGTCTCTCTCTCTCTCTCTCTCTCTCTCTCTCTCCTAGAAATAAATAAATTAAAAAACTAAAGTAGCATAGTGGTAGAAAACATGGTTCTGCATTTGGGTATTCATCTTTAGAGATGTGAGAGATTCTAAATTAACTTTCATTACTTGGTCTGTGGTGTAAGAGGAGTGTTAATGAATGTCTGTTACTTATAAAGGATTTTCCCTGGGACTCTTTAAAAAGGCTTGATATGAATGTTCTCTCTTCATTCTTAATATATCTCCATGTGGTTTAATCAAAGTACAGAGTAGCAACAATATATCTCACAGTTACCTTGGCAAATAGTTTCAAAATTGATGTGGTTCCTACCAGCAGAGGCTGGAAATCCTGATAGAATTAACAGTGATTGCTTTTACGAAATCAGAATCCCTTTGGGCCTTTGTGGGAATGCAAAACAATCTCTTGGAACGTACTTACTGTAAAGGCCTCAGGTCACAATTATAGTAATAGAAGCGCAAAGTTGTATGTTTAACTACTAATTCCTCCTCAGTGCTTTGTTTTGTGTAATTGAAAAGTAATAAATGCTTAGGAGAAAATGATAAACACTACTTATCAATATATATAACTATTCAAGATGGAGTTATGAATACATCCTCACACAAAGAGCCTTTGTTTTGTTCACTGGCTTTACCATCTTCTCCAGCCTCTTGTGTATTCAAAGATTTGAACTGAATGAACGAAGTCCTGAAGGTGTGTGTGGTGGGGGCCTAGAGGTATATTTCACTGCTTAGTGTCACCCCACAACATTAAAAGGAAAAGAAAAAGAATCTGAAATTATTTTTATCCATTCCCATTTCAACTTCTCCTTCCTCCACTCCATCTGTCTAGCAAGAATAGGAAAATAGTCCCAGTGAAAAATATCTAACTCCTAACATCTAAATTCAAAAGGGCGGCGGGAACAGGTAAATCCTTCCTTCATTGTGATACAAGCTTTGGCTTTCTAAGTACTGTCATTTAACTCGTTAGTCATGGGAGGATCTAAGAGAGACGTGATGTTCGGCTTTGGTCTGAGTCTACAGCTATGTGGCGAAAATGAAGCTTGTGTTTGGGTCCGATTTGTATTAGCTCTGCAAACACATTTTTCTTACTAATGGCTCAAAAAGCACAGTAAATACAAATAGAATGCTTTAGCTACTTGTCCCCGACAAGATATCCTGTTTTATTACAGAGGAAAACAGACACCTGAATTTTTAGAAAATAGTGAAAAATTTGTAAACGGTCTTACTTCAGGGTTTTAAGAAACATCTCTGAAAATACACTTTAAAAATACAAGTTTCCTTAATATTGCAATTCTGTTCTTCATAAACCTATTTAAAATCCCAGATTATGAAATAGGAAATATTTCATATCTGCACATTGATATATTGCCTGCAGACTGATTGTGGTCTTTCATATTTTACTCCATCAGGAAACTAAAACCCAGTGTGTACGAATTGCTACAAAAGGTAAGAGGTTTGCTTTTTTTTTTTTTTTTTTTTTTCCTGGAGATTCCCTTCACCCCGCTTTCTAAAATGAAAGAGCTTTGTTCCCTGCTTCAGGGCTAATTAAATGTGGTACTTCTATTACAGAGTATTTGTAGTAGGGCCCAGTTAAACTGACAGCCAAGTTCTCTGACTCACTTGGGTGTCTTTAACACCTAATAGGGTGCTACTTCCCAACCTCTAGTACTTGACTGGAGGAGTCCTGTTATGAGGATAGGAAGGATTTAGAAAACCTTAGAAGGGCTTATTTCTGCCAGTTAACTCTGAAAGGTCTTATGCTACTGATCAACCAATGTATTAGGAGGAGCTCAGCAATATCAGCTCAAAATAGCAAATTGCTTGTTTAAAAACCTCTGTTACTTTCTGTGGCAGATCAGCAGACATACGAAGGAACTGAGCTATTCGTGTAGATGTAAGAGCACAGATATAGAGAATGGTCCTTATCCTCATTAGTCGTGCAATTTGATTGAAGATATTTTACCTTTTTTTTAAACTTAAAAAAAAATGTTTTAATCCCACTGATGCAAAGAAATTAGATCTGTGATGGATAATGGCCAGGGTAATTCCTGCTAATGCTAATGTTGCATATTATAGCTTAGTTGCCTAGTTCCTTTAGGGGAAAACATTTTCTTCTTTGAATAAATATTTGGAGTTCAGGTGTGAGAAAGTCTCCTGCATTCACTATGTTTATAATCCTTCATTTAAGAGTTAATTGATTGTTCCAGTGAGAAAGAGGGGGAGCTATTTGGTGTATTCTAGAAAAAAAAAAAAAAAAAGAAGAAAAAGCTATCTCCATCCAGACGTGGGACTCCACAGAGGCTTGGTGCTCCGGGTAGTTTCTGCCAAAATGAGTATTAAACCGATATTCATGAGCAGTAGTTGATTCATTTGGGGTAGAAATGAATGGCCATATTCTGTTTGTGCTGGCATCTTTCCGTTCATCATTTTTCTCCATTTAATCATCAATCTGCTCAATTAAGCGTTTGTGTTTTACTCATGATTTGTAAAGGCAATAAAGACTTCCCTTGACTCATGAGAAGTAGTAAAAAAAAGCTTCAGCAAAGAGAAAAAAATATACCTTTTTCCAATTCAAATACTAAGTTTCCTCATAATATTTTTAAAATTAGGCAACCCTTAATGAAGGAGAAAAGAAAACGCATACAACTACATACAATAGATAAGCATTTATTTTATTTTAAAAGCTTAGCTTATAGATCAAAAATTAGAAGATAATGGCAGGAGGCATTTAGATATGTATCGCCTATGCTTTTCCAGATTTAAAATAAAGCCAGAAATACAAAACGGTCTTGCATCAGCCTCCAAGAAGTTCTTTTGATGTGGTCATTCTGTGCTTCTATAACTGAGAAAACAAAGCTAGAAATGATTCTAACATTTAAAATTTTCTTATTTGGTTATTGAATTATTTGCATTTGCATGAGGTATTTAAATGTCATTTTGTCCCTCTCTCAATACATATAAAATTCTAATAACAAATACCATTTGACATTTAGACTGTAAGAGAGGCATGGAGTGTTTGCCAGATACTAAGAGATAGTAAGACTCCGTTTGTGGTAGTTTCTGCTTTGTCTATAATCTATCCTGCTATTCTTCTGAACCTCAGGGTGAGAATGAGGTAGTGAAAAAAGAATGAGTAAGTGAAAAAATACTCTGGCCCTGGACTATCTGGGTTCAAATCCTGACTTCTGCCCCTTACTATACCTTAGTGTCAGGCAAATTATTTACCCCTACACCTGGGTAGCTCAGTCGGTTAAGCGTCCGACTTCAGCTCAGGTCATGATCTTGCAGTTCGTGAGTTCGAGCCCTGCATCGGGCTCTGTGCTGACAGCTAGCTCAGAGCCTGGAGCCTGTTTCAGATTCTGTGTCTCCCTCTCTCTCTGACCTTGCTCATGCTCTCTCGCTCTCTCGCTCTCTCGCTCTCTCGCTCTCAGAAATAAATAAAACATTATTAAAAAATTAAAAAAGATTACCAACAATAGCATAGAATAAATTAAGCAATAAAATAGAATAATTATAACAATGTACTGTAATATAAGTTATGTGAATGTGACCCGTCTCTCTTTCTCAAAAGATTGTACTGTACTCACCCTTCTTAGTCTTGTGATGATGTGGAATGATAAAGCCTACACAAGGAGATGAAGTGAGGTGAATATTAGGCTACTACGGACCTTCTGACTTATTGTCAGATAGTGGATCATGTTTCTGGACCACAGTTGACCACAGGAAATCAAAACTGTGGATAAAGGGGAAGTACTGTAATTTGTGTTACATAGTTATGAAACAAATATGTGTAAAAACCAAACAGAATTTTCGTGATAGAGATGACATGGCAAAAAGTAGCCTTTTTTAATTTAATATTTTTCTCCAGATCTAATATAATATAATTCCCTCTCCGAACATTTAGCATTTTTCCTCTTATGAAAAATCACACTTTTTAGCTTTGAAATCAACCTATTGTCTGACTACATTTTGAACTAACAGCTTACAAGTATGGTCAGCTTTGGAATAAATTGTTTTGAAATGAAAATAAAAAAGTTTCTGACAGGACTTGTTGAAGACAGACTTCAAAATGGCATAACCTTATACTGACTGAGAAGAGGCATGAAGGAATCTTCTGAGCAAGGAATGGTTCAATATTTCATAGGTGTATACACAGATAAAAACCAATTAAATACTTAAAACATATGTAGGGGCTCCTGGCTGGTTCAGTCCACAGAGCATATGACCCTTGATCTCAGGGTTGTGAGTTCAAGCCTCAGATTGGGGGTGGAGCTCACTTTAAAAACTAAACTGTATATTGTGCTGACTTAGGGCACTGAACATTCTTGTGGGAATGTGAATTTAAAAGCCATGAATAATCAGCATGTGTACTAAAATAAAATAGCGTGACATGTGAGAATTGTTGTAAAAAATTTCCAGTGTAATAGATTGTTTCCTGCCTTTTTGGAACTCATACCTCAGTGGCAGCCCACGTGTAAAGAGGGTACAGACATTGGCTTGATTGTTCATAAAAAACATATGAAGTAAATAATCAAAGTTATAATGTCTAAACTGAATAGTGATGTGAATACATGTTATAAGAGAAGAGAAGCGGTGTCCTGGAAGTTGTGTTCATTGCAGTTGAGATCAGTGTACTGTCCTCTGACTCGTATGTAGATAGGAAGTTACTGAGAAGTTATGCAGCAGGAGTGGAATGGAGGGGCTGATTTAAATCATGCTGGAAAACATGGAAGTCAGTCCATCTATAAAATAGCATATCCCAAACTAGGATTGTTATAAACATATGAAGAGGAGTTGAACTAGCTGTGTCTTTGTAAAGCTAAAAGAGGGCTGCCTGGTGACTCAGTTAGTTAAGGGTCAGACACTGGCTCCAGTCATGATCTCATGCATTGGTGAGTTTGAGCCCTGCGTCTCTGGTGTCCGTGCAGAGCCCGATTTTGATCCTCTGTCGCCCTTTCTCTCTGCCCCTCCTCCGTTCATCCTCTCCCCCCACCTCAAAATTAAGTAAACATTAAAAGAAAAAGAAAAGAAAAGGAGAGTTAGTTTCAGGAAAGGTTTTTGTGACACATCAATGGAAAGAGGGCCACCCTGGACAGTCACTTGCATGTGAGGTGGGAGCGCGGTGCAGCCTGCACACACATCATGCTTAAACACAGGTCTCTAACCTCCATTGAAAGGAAAATGTTTTAGGTTGTTTACTCTTGGTTTGCTGTCTTCTTACATATAACTTAAAATAGTGCTCTCAGGGGCGCCTGGGTGGCTCAGTCAGTTGAGTGTCCGACTTCAGCAGAGGTCATGATCTCATGGTTCATGGGTTCGAGCCCCACATCGGGCTCTGTGCTGACAGCCAGCTCAGAGCCTGGAACCTGTCTTCAGATTCTTTGTCTCCCTCTCTCTCTGACCCTCCCCTGCTCATGCTGTCTCTCTCTCTCTCTCTGTCTCTGTCTCAGAAATAAATTAAAAAAAAAAACATTTAAAAACTTAAGAAAAATAGTGCTCTCAATCCATAGATACACACATACACACGTGCACACAATTATTTGCAAATTAGTAGCAAAGACCTTGTGCTTTGCTGCCATAAATAATTTTAGAACTATTTTAAGGAAATTATCTTAATAAGACTCAACCATATCAATTTATGCAAATATTATATAAACTGTAACAAAACTTAAAGAAATTTAAAGAAGTACTTCTCTGGAAATGTAATATGCTTTATCCATATTAAACTAACAAGAGATGCATTTTGATTGAATTTTTATTTTCTCTTGTTCAAAAACATTTGGTGTGTTAGATCATTTGTAATTTTCTCAGTATATAAATAATCATTTGTGGAATCATGTATTTATTCACTTACATAAAATTATTCCTAATGTAAAGCAATTATTGATAAGAAATGCAAGTATTGAATCTTTCCCTAGAGTAAGACTAAGAAATTGAACTGTTGATACATGCACCTTACATTTTGAAACTGTTTTGGTTGTGTCCAATTTCTCCCTCATCTGAATTTCTGGATTTCTGAAAGAAAACTGGCTATTTAAATTTAATTTGAGGGTGCCTCAGTGGCTCAGTCAGTTAAGCACCCGTATCTTGATTTTGGCTCAGGTTGTGATCTCACAATTCATGAATTTGAGCGCTGAGTCAGGCTCTGGACTGACAGCGTGGAGCCTGCTTGGGATTCTCTCTCCTCTCTCCTCTCTCTTTGCCCCACCCCACTCGCTCTCTCTAAATAAACAAATAAATAAACAAACAACCTTTAAAATTTAATTGAATGGAAGTTTCTGTGTTGTTTAAATCTATTTATTTTCCCCAGAAAAGTGACATTTCCTCTGATGAAAGCTATCAAATTTGATAGAACAAAAAATGTGTTATATATAAATTTATTTGAACATAGCATATAAGGTAAAAAAGGAGGGTTTCCTTAAAGTTAATATAACGAGGCTATATTTTCTATTATGTCAAACACTTAAATTCCCAAGTCGTGAATGGATTTTATCCCAAATCTGCATTTGTAAATAGTTTGCTTTGGCAGACTGTTGTTTGTGTGCCCATTAGCCATTCTGTGACTTCTTCTAGTTTCATTTGGAAATCAATATTCTAATCATTCATTTAGCAAATATTTATTTAATGTCTATAATTTACCACACAGTGTTCTAGGTCCTGGGGATAGAGCAGTGAAAGAAATAGAACAAAGACCTTACTTCCATAGGACATAAGAGCAGAAGAGGAAACAGACCAGGCACAAATAAATATGCGATATGTCAGATGGTGATACCTTCTTTGGAGAGCGATGACACGGTTAGGGAGGGATGGGGGGATGGAGAATGCAGGGGCATGTGCCTAGGCCTTACTATTTCACACACAGTTATCAGAGAAAAGCTCCCTGGTAAGGTTAAAGGACATGAGGGAGTCACCCATGTGGGGAAGGAACATGCAAGGCAGAGGGAAACGTGCTAAGACCTTGAGGAGAATGTGTCCTTATCCGCTCAAGAAAGGTGAGTTCAGACAAAGGGGATGAATCAGATCAGTGTAAATCAACAGTCCTCCAACTTCAGCTTTAGTCAGAATCATCTGGAGGACTTGTTAAGGATTGCAGAGTCTTAACTCCAGAGAGTTTCTACATCAGCGGGCCCGGCGAGGGGCCTAAGAATGTGTGCATTTCTAACATGTTTACGGCTGATGCTGTTGCTCTGGGGACCACACTTTGAGAACCACTGATCTAAACACATCCCATGTATCTGGACAGTGATCACTGTAGGGCTGTGGATGTAACCCAGTTTCAGTCAGGGGAGCTCTAAGGATATGTCTTCTGTCAGGTATTCTAAGAAATTGGTTCCTTCCTGATTTATAAAGAGATGGCGAGAATCATCTTCAACCCATCTTTTGTATCTTGGGCCATTGTTTTGTGAAGTTGTGATATTTAGAAAGTTGAGAGACAAACTGGTTAAAAAGAAGGGAAAGTCAAGGAAAACAAACAAGCCAACCTAAAGTCCAAATGACCCTGAGCTTTTGAATTACCCATTGCTAGAACTCCTTAACTCCAGGTAGTTATGTTTGAAAAAGTTAAGTCTTTATGAAAACCACACTGGTGAGTAATCTGTTCCATGCAGCAGATGATGTCTGGGCTGATGTTGGAATTTTTTTAATATTTATTTATTTTTGAGAGAGAGAGCACAGTTGGGGGAGGGAGCAGAGAGAGAGAGGGAGACACAGAATCTGAGGCAGTCTCCAGGCTCTGAGCTGTCAGTGCAGAGCCTGACATGGAGCTTGAACTCACAAACTGTGATATCATGACCTGAGCTGAAGTCAGATGCTTAACCGACTAAGCCACCTAGGCACCCCTGAGCTGATGTCAGACTTTTTATTTTCCCTTGGGAATAATATCTTAAGTGGTTTGGATCCAATGTGTTATGTTAAGGACCAATTATTTCATTAGAACGATTGTAATAAAGCACTTAAAATCTGTAGGACCTAATCATTACCAATGGGATTCAAAAAAAAAAAAAATAGAGAATTCCCTTTAGGCATCAGTCTGGAATATCAGAAGCGCATCCTTACTAGCTGTCAGAGAGAGCTAGAAAAGAGGAACCCAGACAGTCTCACCAGAAGCTATAGAGAAGAAGGAATTCCAAAAGCTAAGGCATGCATGTTTGCATTCATCCATTTATATTAGTTTATTCATTCTTTTGATAAGAGTAAAGTTGACATGTCATTGTGAAAGATGTCTGTAAGGTGGGTTTAATTCTTCATTTTATTTATCCCTGTCTGGGGAATGGTCTAAGTCAGATGATTATTAACCCAGAATATTACCTATGTTAAACAATGTTAAATGTATCCTTCTCCTGCCCCTCAGAAATATCTTGACTTCATTGCTAGCATGCATTTTAAACATGCATTCCAATATTAAGAAAATTTCAGGGACACCTGGGTGGCTCAGTAGGTTAAGCATCTGCCTCCGGCTTAGTTTCTAATCTCAGAGTTGGTGAGTTCAAACCCTCCAATGGTCTCTCTGCTGTCGGTGCAGAGCCCCATTTAGATTCTCTCTACCCCATCGCAGCTCATGCTCTCTCTTTCTCTCAAAAATAAATATTAAAAAGAAAGTATGATATCTTGCTTTAAAATTAAAAAAAAAAATTCCGTTGTCACCAAAGAGTAGGTGTGCCTGGGAGATTTTATTCAAAGTATGTGATAGAGCATACGAACACTGGTAATATTTTTATTTACTTTGTTCTTCCTTCTTTTGGTGTCTATTCCCTAATTACTGGATAAAGAGTAGGCTTTTTTTTAAAGCATTTTCAGAACCTTAATTTTGTCTCATGCTGCTTTTGTCAAATCTTCCTTTGTGCCCTTTTCTCTGAGTGTGCAGATGGATAAGAATGTCTTTTGAAGTGATCAGACATTCAAAATAACAAACACAAGAATAAAAAGAACACTTAGTCTGTCTGGAAGTTACAGAAAAACCATAGAAGTTCCAGTTGGTCGAGCCATGTGTATAGAAGCTATTTGACTGATTTTATTCCCACCATATTTACCATAAATGAACTTGAATGAGTATAACTCAATCTCCACTCTTAAACTGCATTCCTGGGCTTTATTTCTTACAGAGCTCACAACTGAGGTAGAGGGTGGATTGAAAGCAGAGGTGAGGTATAAAGAAGAAATAACATGAATTGTGTGTTAGGGTCTCAAATTCCTAACGTTAATTTCCTAAACTGTACTGATACACTTTATGTTGTGCCACCTACATGGTCGAGTGAAGGAAATGGTAAAGCATTAGGAAGAGATTTCAGATTCTTTTATGCCACTTTTTTAAGCTGATAGAAACTGAAGTCAACTCCGGTAGTTTAGTCTGGCCATTAAGAAACTCTGGGCAGGGATGTGGCTTTTCTTGGTCCCTAGGAATAAGCTTTCAAAAAGCTGCCAACTCTTCTGCAAAAATGTAATCCTCAAGAACAACTTTGTTGGTTTTCATCTGAATGGCTAAGTGCCCTTGCTGGCTCTCAAACTCCTTTCTCCTGCACGAAAAGAAGGGCACATCATTCTTCCCACCTATAAGATGTGTGTACTGGTTTTCAAAAATTAATCTGATTTGGGATTTCATTTTTTTTAACTCAGAAGGAAGGACACTACAGAAAAAATATATTAGCAATAGAGTAATAGACGACAGCCTAAGGGAAATGAAAGCATCTCTTAAGTGAAACCAAGCTAGGAACAAGTGCAGTTTCAATAAAGCTTAAATTAGTGGTTCATGTCTTGGAACTAACCTCTGTTAGGCACCAGTATTTCCTGGTGCTTTGTTGAAAAAAAGATTTTTTTAATATAGAGAAAGTTACTCAAAAACTAATAGCTAATGGATTTTTCAACATGTTTGGGAATCAAAGATATCCTTTTGTTTTTGAAAAACTAGAGTTGAATAAAGATGTAATATTTCTATAACGGGTTAAAAATCTGATGAAATTGGCCTGAATTGTTTATTATTCAGAAATTTCTTAGAATGAAGAATCGTTTGCATGGACTGTCAGATTTACAAGGGTAGAGGTGTTAGTCTGTTTATATTTGTTATGTCACTACCTGATATTTAATATAAATATAGTCAATCTCTTTGGAATGGATGAATGAATGAATAAATGTTGTTTTCCAGAATTATCTACCTTTTAATGCCCTAAAAAAAACTGAATGATCTTTTTTCTTTCTACTTTTTTTTTTTTTTTTTTTTTTTGCATAATTTAGAAATAACTGGAAGTGTTTGGGGCTCCTGGGTGGCTCAGTCAGTTGATTTTGGCTCAGGTCATGATCTCCCTCTTGAGTTCAAGCCCCACGTCAGACTCCTTGCTGACAGTGGGGAGCCTGCTTGAGATTCTCCGTCTCTGCCCCTCCCCTGTTTATGCTCACTCACTCGCTCTCTCTCTCTCTCTCTCTCTCTCTGAGTAAAATAAACTTAAAAAATTTTAATAAAATAAACTAGACTAGACTCTTAGAATGAGCAAAATGTAGAAAAGAAAGCTTTGACTGAGTTACTATTTTCATTATTTCTTATATGAAGTTTTACTTTTTTTAATAAGGAGAAAAGGTGTAAAAAGTAAATTTTTACCCTCCTTCATACTGGGTAGAAAGTATTTTCATTACTATAAATAGAGGAAGCGCATGATATAGAAGTCCCTGGCTTTTGAAAAGCTAATGGTCCAATTCATGACAAATACAAAGACCTAAAAAAAGTTAAAGACTAGAAAATATACAATATAAATTGTATATATAATATAAGTATGTGTATTATACAAGTGAGGAATTGTCAAAAACCCCACAGGTAACTGATAGGAAATTTCTGGCAAATGATAAATTCTAATCTCTGTCTTAAGAAGCCAATTGAACTTTATTTATATATTTATCATTTTCTTGTATTTTAGCAGTTATATGTGACATAGATATTCCTAGTTTATTTTTCAACCATTTTAGGGACATGAAGAGCATTTACTCTACTTTTGCAGTAAACTACTTATAAAACTAAAAATCAAACCTTCTATACACCAATCTCCTATATGCAGAATATTACATAATATCTTCTCTTAAGGTTTGCCATTAGGTTTCTTTATTTCTGAAAAGGTATAAAAATAAAAATTCTTCTCTGTCTCTGTTTTTAAGTATACCTTGAAATTGCAAAATGAGTTCCCAAAATGACAGTGTCATTTGCAAATATATATATTGATAATGTGCAACCAAAAGAATATTAAAATAAATAGGTTCTACCACTCATGAGCCCTGGTTCCAAATTTAACACTGAATCATTCTTACATTTTTACTGATTGGTTTTATAAGTAATGGAAATGGTATTGGTAAGTAAATTTGAACTTATAAACTTAAATTAATAAAATATATTCCATTCAGTATTTGTTTTACAAAATGATTCTACACTAAAAATATGGAATCCCTGATCTGAGTCATGCCCTCATTTTATGGATGAGAAAACTGATTTCATGTATGATTTGATCTTCCAGGGTAGAATAAATTGTTGAGAGTGTAGGAACAGGAAGCAATTCCCTGTACTTTTTTTCAATATGCCACATTTATTCCTAGATCCTGCCTGCCTAGAATCACCAGTTTAAATACTAATATATGTTCAATCCCCATCTTCATGTCAACCAAGGCAATAAGATTACCAAAAGGTCATTATAGTAATCATTTCTCTGATGCAATTAAGAACAATTCAGAGATTTTTATTTGGTAGTGTATACCAATAGCATCAAACTAAGGATGCTGTTTATCAGAGGAAATTTTATAATTTAAGAGTTTCACTCAAATAATATCAACAGCAAATTCTAAATTATTGCCTTTAATTCTAGGAATATTGCTTCAGTCACTAGGAAAATAAAATAACCTTACTACCCAGATAACATATCAGAGACATTTATGAGAAAGGGTCAGAAACAACATTATCTGACAGAGCAAAGATGGCAAAATATCTGGTGAGAGGATTATCTCTCCCCAGGAGAAGGATAATCTCCTTTTTTCAAGCTGTCAATCAAAACTGAGCTTGTTCTCATTTTCAAAGAGTCATATTGTATCAAGTAGATAAATGATTTGTAATCATAGTAGTTCTTGATTTGGAGCTCTGTGTCTGAATAATGGCCTCCATGAAGATGACCAGTTTCTGATCTCCAGAGCCTGTAAATATGTCACCCTACATGGCAAAAGAAACTTTGCAGATGTATTGCATTAAGGATCTTGAGATGGGGAAATTAGTCTGGATTATCCGGCTAGACTCAGTGTAATCACAAGGGGTCTTATCACTGGGAGGTGGGAATGTCAGACTCAAGAGAAGGTATGTGAGGACAGAAGCAAGGACTGGGGTGATGTGCAGTGCGGAAAGAGAAAGGGGCCATGAGCCAAGGAATGCATGGCCTCGGGAAGGTGGAAAAGAAACCATTTTCTCCCTTGAGCCTCCAGGCAGACACAGGCCTGCCAGAAGCTTAATTTTAGTCCCACAAGCCTCAGGTAGGACTCTGACCTCTAGAACTATAAGATAATGATTTTGTGTTGCTTTAACCCCAAAATTGGGATAATCTGTTTCAGCATAAAAAGCAACTTTTGCAGATTTCAGCAACTTTAAGTGGGGTTATATAGTAACAAATAGCTAAAATTTGTAAGTGACTTTGGAATTGGACAGTGGGCAGAAGCTTGGAAGAATTTTAAAGATCATGAAACAAAAAAGCCTAGATTGCCTTTAATAGACGGTTGGTAGAAATATGAATGTTAAAGTCTCTGCCAGCAAGGTCTCAGAAGAGAATAAGCAACTTGTTATTAGAAAATAAAGGAAAGGGGATCCTTATTTTGTGGCAGAAAGGTAGCTGAATTATGTGGGAAGCAAAATTTATGAACAATGAACTTGTATATGCAGATGAGGAGTTTTCCAAGTAGTGTTGAAGGTACAGCCTTTCTATAAGCACATGTGTTCTTTGCAGAGACACAGAGAGACATACTTCCATATATATATGTATACACATATGTAATATGTTGATGTTATTAGTATCTTTATATAGCGGCAGTACAGTTCCCTATTTTCATCCTCTGCTTTTGAAGGAGGCAAATGCTAAATTATAGAAAACTCAAAGTATTCTTTATTCTTAGCAATTAAAAACAGGCCTTTAGAGTGAATCCCCACATGGAAAGGATTACATTAGCTTTATTGCAATGTTATGGTAACAAGACCTCTGCCTCTCTTCTTTCTATATTTTTATCCTATTATAGGAAAAAAGATTAAAATTCAGAGTGGCCTTATAATAACACTCTGCAAATGTGTTTTAGAGCATTGGTTTATGATTTTTGCTCCATAGTAGACAAAGTATTCTTTATCCCCTATCAGTTTAGTGTCTGATATTGTGCATTCTATTCAGTTTTTAATGAAATGTGGATTACTTTAAAGATTATCTCTCTGATTTAATAAATGGCATTAGAGTAGAAAGTTAATTGGATCTTTCTTGAATAAGCAGTGACCACTATGTGATTGATAGGAGAGAAAGATAATAAATGACATATTTTTGAATTTATGTGTTAAAATTTTCGATTAACATTTGTGTGTGTGTGTGTGTGTGTGTGTGTGTGTGTGTGTGATCAGTTTTCTCAAGTAAATTATGAAGTCCCTATTACCCTTATAAAGACGATGGAGAAATTCTAATTTCTTTTAAAAATAAAAATTAGATCTAAAATAGTTACATACTTGAGCACATATATAGTTTGCTGGGTTGTTTTGTTTGTTTGTTTTCATTTTAAAGACAGTGAATACTTATCACCCAAACATCTAAATAGTTCTAGATTTATCCCCTCCTGTTTGACAAAGATCTTGGGTGAGTTTCAAAATTTCGAATCTCATTCACTTCTTAAATTTTTTTTCACTCTTTATTCAAGAGCTTCTGCTGAATTTAGTGGCACAGATTGTCATTTCTACTTTATTCTTTAAGGAAATGGAGAAATTGATTCATTTTTGAATATGATGGTGGTGGTGATAGAGATAGCCCCACATGTTATATATCCCTGGTAGTAGTAGTTCATGGTTTGACTATCACTGACCCTAAAGTAAACACAAATCGTCCTTTTAAAACAATGCTACTCTTCCTGCTAGCTGTTTGTGTATGCACGTGTGCCTTCCATACCGCAAATTCAGAACGATGTTCTAATTCCTGGCTGCTGTTATTTACTACACCTGGCTTTGCATCCGTGCCTCTTAAAATCTCAGTCTTTGCTTTTGAGGAAACCATCAATACTTGTATACCCCCTGCCCTCTTGGTCTACCTGCTGCTATTATTTCCCAGATGAAAATCCAACTGGGCTATGCTTTTGAGGGAGGGTTTCACTGGACTAGTAAAACTTTCCTTTGCTCACTTTGATAACCATCATCCTGACTCTGACTCCTTTATAAAAAGCTGCTTTGTATTGCCCGTTATTATCTTTCTGACGAATTTAGCCACTAGGGGAGATAGTTTAAAGTAAACATGGTTCTTTGTTGTGGTCGAACAGTATGCTAAAGACCAGAATAAGGGAGTTTTTGTACAGAGATAAGGAAGAAAGAAAATTAAAGGTCTTAAAGAATATGCAACTAAGTAAGACATCGCCTCATATAATTCAGCTCTTTATGCTTTCCCATCACATCATTTTTTCAGAAGTGATAATGGTAACAACTACTTTGTTGGTGTGTGATTTTTTTTTAAACTTACATTTCACATCATTATGATGAACAGGTCATCCCTTAAATACATCTTTGCCCATTGCTGAATTTCCTATGCCTAGCAGTTTCACCAGCTGCTACACATTGGAAATGTGGTCATTCATTCAGAACATATTTATTGTGTGTTCACCCTCTGTCAGGCTCTAAGCCATATATTGAACTCCAACAAAGATAGCTGTGGGCTGGAGAGCAGGACACCTGAATGCAGTTACTATGCAGAGTAGATAGGGGCAAATACAGTCATTGTCCACATCTGTCCTTAATCATGAACCGTCCTCCTCCTTGAGATTCCTCAACTCTGTCAAGATCTGTTCTTGGAAATAGGGTGCTTCTCTTTTTGTTTTGGTAGAATATTTATGGTCTCCATTACAGATCTGCTATCATTTAGAATGCGCTAATAACTTCCATTAGGCAGATATATTCTTGTCTAAAAATCATGCAGGCTTTTTGGTTCCAATATTATTAAACGAATTACTAATCTAATGTTGTGTTGTAAAATTTTATATATTTACCTAATGTGGGATCTTTTCCAGACTTATTTATGATCATGGAGGTAAACATATTTCTTTATCTATAGATAAAAATATACATATACAGATTTTGCAATTGCTATCATCCTAAAATAGTAGATTAAGGCTTCCTTTTTTTTAACTTGAACATATTTTCAATTTAGAAAATACAGATATTCCATTGTATATGTGGTTTAATCGTTCCTCTTTTGGTAGGCATATAGATTGTTCATGTTTCTTGCTATTGCGTATAGTAATGGAAGAAATATCCTTGGCCAAGATCTCTACATTCTTTCCTATAGGATAAATTTCAACAAGCAATGTTTCTGAGACATATGTATATTTTAAAGATAATTACAGATAAATTATAATAAAAAAGAATTATATAAATTTACATTTTAAGCAATATAGTAGAATGCATGTTTCTCAGTACCCGTATCACTACTAATTGACACCAATCTTTTAAGATTTGGCTTATGTACTGGTTAAATATGGTTAACATTTTTATTATGTTTTATTCTTAAATGATTTACAAAATGATATCATTTTGTATGTATGTATGCATTTTAAAACTGTCCCATAAAGAATAAAGAGACGATCGCTTGAATGTAGTTAACTATTCGACTCGTAGGTAACATTTTGTTCCCAATAGATGAATGAAAAGGGAAAGGCTGGAAGTGCTTTAGTTTGGTTTGGAATCTCTCTAAGTGCATAGTGGTTCTGTCACATCTCCTGAGCTGTTACGGATTCTAAATCATTTCGGTTTGAGATAAGCTTTTATTAATCACCTACAGTCTCTGATTTCGGAATTCTTTAGACTTCTCACACTGAGTAGGGCAGCATCCCTAGAGGTGATGAAAACTGTACTTTTTATTCTTAAAACAAAGTGTATCAGAAAGAACCAAAATAGAAAAATGCATGAGTAGCCAGAGGAGTAAGTTGATATTTGGTAAGAAAGCCAGAGGCAAATGTGGAGAGTATTTTTAAATACACTGCTCAGAGAACTTTTTTTTTTAAGTGGCTAATTGAAAAATGCACACACTTTGCAGAATGACAATAAGATGAATGCCACAACACTCATAAAAAATACATAAAAGTACATAAGTATTATAAATTTCTCCTGGAAAAAAAAAGTTATATCTCTCCTAAGAGATATAACAATGTTGGGGAAAAAAAGTTCCGTTTGACTTCTGTTTACCAGATGTTTTGATAGAAGTCTTTTTTTCAGTGTTCAATATATTACTGTCTGTGAAACATTTCTGTGAGGCATCGAAGCTATATATCCTGTGTGTTGATAAAGAACATATGGTTTTGGAAATCAGTGTTAAAACCACATGGAAATTTTTTGTGAAGCAAAATTTTTAGTTTGACTCTCAATTGTAAAAATCTTAAAGAGTTTACCACAACATGTACAGCCTTCTAAAGGAACACATTGCAGAGAAAATAGAAGAATACTGTACATTGCAAAATTGTGGATCACTTCTATTTTAGTTTCAGAGGATTCCGGTTTTGTGATTGACCCAGAACCCAGTGATGTGTTCATCTCCTTTGAGTCATCTGTTGTCATGATCCCTAGATATTTATTGACCAAAAGGACCCTAAAATGATTCGTGTAGTTACTTTAAACATATCTGCCTTCTCTCCATTTTTCTTTATCGAAGTAAAGACTCTGTTGAAATAAATATGGAGTAAAACCCTAATTATTGTGGACTCCCTAAAATTTAAGTGTCATATGAATAGGAAAACCTCAGTTTGATTTTCTAAGTATTACTTTAAGATATACATTCTTAAACCTTGATAGGCAAATGTTGCAGGAGGCTCTGAGAACAATCTCAACTGGGTAACCCTCTCAGAGGACTGATTGGCTTCACATTTGCATCGTGCTTTTAGTTGGATTCGGTCACAGAATCACAGAAACAGTTGCTCATCATGTAAGGTATCAGAAATTGACCTAAATTAACTTTTCTGCAGGAAGTGGAGGGACCTCAGGATAGGAGATTCCAGTTTCAAATTTCACCTGAGATGGAAATTAATTCAGTCTTTATCTGGAATGACTTAAATGACTTAGTATATAATGTCTCTAGATCCTCTCAAAGAGGATCTATCAGTGACAGACACATAGGTCTGGTGATCGAATATACAGGACTGCTGCGTAGCAAGAGAAGGTAGAGAAATCTGATTCGCCCAGAATAAAAGAGTTGGGGAGAGGTAGTGGCAGTGAGAACAAGACTCCCAAGCAAAAATAAAAGAATGAGTTAGGAAGGAGACTGAAACGAATTGGGTCACTTACTTTTATTTTCAAAAAAAATTCACGGATGACTGGTAGTCCTTCTCAAGGATCCCCTATAGATTTGGGGATATATCTGTTTTTTGCCATTTTCTTAATTCTTTATTTCCCTTTTTTTCACCATTTTATTACATACTTGCCATGCGGTGCTCATTACATATAAACAGTCTCAGGAATGCTAAGATGTGTCTACTGACCTTTACGTGCTCCCCTCCTTAACTTTTCTACATTCTTTCTTTGTCTCGCCATTTTCCATTGATGATACTTCTCTCTTTTGTTTATGGATCATAACTATCATTTCACTTAATTTGTTTTTTGTAATCATTTCTTACCTACAAAGGTAGTGCTCCCTATATAATTATGTTGCAAGCAACCATCTTACAGTTCAGTTTTCCGAAAGGTTAAGTGTTTGCCTTGAAAGATCTCCCAGAACGCTGCTCCCAGCGATAGGATGAGACCACCACAGAATTTTGATCCTATAAAACTCAGCAGTTTTGTTCTTCTTTCTCCTTTTGCCTCGGTTGACTGTGCCTCTTTTAGTTCATATTTTGAGGCATGTTTGTGGAACAAAGGTTCTCCAGACCTACCAGTCCCCACATACAACTATTTTGTAAGACCTTCACTCACATGAAACAAAATGCATTTAGTGTACCAACATACGTAATTTAAAGTAATTAATAAATCTTCTTACCTTAATATAAAAAAGAGCTAACGGAAGTAACTTTAAGTAACGTGTACCTCATTATCTAAAGGATTGGATACAACTACATAAGAAGATAAAGCAATACTCTGCTGCTAGCCTCAGACTCTCAGAATGCAACAACTATTTTTTTAATGTTGATTTATTTTTAATTTTTAATGTTTATTTTTGAGAGACAGAGAGACAGAGCATGAGCAAGGGAAGGGCAGAGAGAGGAGACAAGAATCTGAAGCAGGCCCCAG
Organism: Hyaena hyaena; assembly: GCF_003009895.1. Lineage (NCBI taxonomy): Eukaryota > Metazoa > Chordata > Mammalia > Carnivora > Hyaenidae > Hyaena > Hyaena hyaena. The sequence goes on from NW_024081228.1 coordinate 1,169,005, forward strand.
GCTCTGGGCTGTCAGCACAGAGCCTGACATAGGGCTCAAACTCACAAACCACGAGATCATGACCTGAGTCAAAGTTGGCTGCTTAACCAACTGAGCACCTAGGCGCCCCAAATGTTTATTTACTTTTGAGAGAGTGTGAGGAGGGGAGGTGCAGAGAGAGAGAAGGAAGCATAGAATCCAAAGCAGATTCCAGGCTCTAAGCTGCCCCCACAGAGTCTAATGCAGAGCTCAAACCCACAAGTCTTGAGATCATGACCTGATTCTAAGTCAGTCGCTCAACCGACTGAACCACCCAGGCACCCCCTCAGAATGCAACAACTATTAATGCAGACTGCCTTGCCTCTCTCTCTCCCCCTTAAATATAATAGAGCCTCACTTCTAATCATTGGAAGGCCAAAATCTCCCTCCCTATTTTCTAGATGCCTCCGGAAGTCACTATCTGCCCTACCAAGAACCACTGTCCTAGAACTTAACCTTCAACACCGGTGCTTATTTTTAGCATTTGTCACTCTTTGGTTCCTTCATGAAAAATCTTACTGAGCAGCTTTCATGAGTACAGAATCTCAGCATATTTTTTAGTCCCTAAAATAGAACCCAGACATGCCACACTTGGGCATGATATGTTTTAATAAGTATACCTCCAAGTGGCAAATTATAAAATGAAAATCTGGATCTGCTTGTACTCTAACATTACCAGGTTGCCATCATGTGTCCAGATTGATACTGGCAGTAACCACTCACTGAAGGATTTGGTAATGTTTCATATAAAGAACATAATTGGGGGTTTTTTGTAAGTTTATTTATTTGTTTTGAGAGAGGGAGAAAGTGTGAATAGGAGAGGGGCAGAGAGGGGGAGAGAGAGAGAGAGAGAGAGAGAGAGGGAATCCCAAGCAGGCTCCACACTGTCAGTGCAGAGCCCAATGTGGGTGCTCAAACTCACATACACCTGAGCCTAGTGTGACGCTTTACCAGTCGCCCCAAGAATTTAATTGTCCTTTGAGTGGGAGAACAGCTTTTTATGCAGCAGAAAATGAGAAGTCTCTGAATTTTCTCTAACCAACACAAAGAACATTAAATCATTTCTAAATCTTTGTCTTTCCCACCTGCATCTTTCTCTTTGCTGATAGGTCTTTCTTATGTAGCTCACACAGCTGTGAAACACAATATTCCTTCAGATATGGCCTTCTTTTAAAAGTTTTATTTATTTATTTTGAGAGAGAGAGAGAATGCAAGCAGGGGAGGGGCAGAAAGAGAGAGAAAGAAAGAATCCCAAGCAGGCTCCACACTCAGCACAGAGCCCAGCTCAGGCTCAGTCTCACAACTGTGAGATCATGACCAGAGCCAAAATCAAGCCACCCAGGTACCCCAGACATGACTTCTTTGACAAAGTTTTCATTGTATACCATTCTGATGTAAACATTTCCCACGATTAATCCACAAGTATTTATTAAAGACTTAAATAAATACTTAACTCCAGCTCAGCTCTCTGTCAGCAAATCTTGCTTATCTTCTGATTTCTCAAGCCTTTTTGTTCAAATTAAAAACAAAACAAAAATAGCATCTGACACAACTGTTTCATTCTCCAAAGAGGAATTATAAAATCTAAAACTTTAACAGTTTTAAATGTTAAGACTGTTAACATTTAAAAGTGGTAAAACATTGTTGGTGGCCTATTTTAAAATCTGTGGAGACTACGGGTTTCACAAAACTAAAAACTCTTGTTTTTTGTTTGTTTTAAATTTAAATAATCTGTACACTCCACATGGGGCTCGAATTCACAACCCTGAGATCAGTAGTCACGGGCCCTTCCGACTAAGCCAACCAGGCACCCCCCTCTTGTTTGTATCAGTCTCTATACCAATTCATCGACTTTACAATACTCTGGATGTTTAATATTTTTGTTCTGACTGCATGAACGAGTGAATGTGTCCATGAATACAACTTGTTTGTTAAACATACAAATAAAAGGACTTACATGTACAAATATATTTCTTTGATTAAGATCTTAATGATTCTTTTCCTCTATCAAAGGGAAGTCTGTACTAAGCACTTTGGTTGAAATACTGCGGATCACATATTAGTTATCAATTTGAATATAGGTTATAGCTTTTCTACCATGTTAGACTGTTTCTGAAAATGGAAAGCAGACTGAGCTACCTTACCCGCCTTTCTCTATAATAAGGTACATTTAGACTTCATTTGCTTTAACTGTGCATGTAGTTATTTTTGCTGATTTTTAATTTTTTTTAAATGTTTATTATATTAGAGAGAGAGAGAGAGTGAGCAGGAGAAGGGCAGAGAGAGAGGGAGACACAGAATGTGAAGCAGGCTCTTGTCTCTGAGCTGTCAGCACAGAGCCCGACGCAGGGCAAGAACTCACGAGCAGTGAGATCATGACCTGAGCTGAAGTCGGACGCTTAACCGACTGAGCCACCCAGGTGCCCCTCTTTCTGCTGATTTTTAAAAATACTGTTGGGGCACCTGGGTGGTTCAGTCGGTTAAGCGCCCAACTTCGGCTCAGGTCATGATCTCACGATTCATGAGCTCGAGCCCCATGTCAGGTGCTGTGCTGGCAGCTCAGAGACTGGAGCCTGTTTCCGGTTCTATGTCTCCCTCTCTCTCTGCTTCTCCCCTGCTCATGCTTTGTCTCTCTCTGTCTCAAAAATAAATAAACTATAAAAAATTTTAAAATACACTGTTTCTTTGTATAAAAATCATAATATGGATAACATAATTTTAACAATGGTTGGGTTACCCTGTCTACACAGTTATCGACCAGAGCATAGCTTGTACTGGAGGACCAGTCACTCAAGGAGCTGGTCCTAAGTGTAAAAGAGCATATCTTTTTATACAAAGATGTGTGATACCTGAGGCATTGAGATTCTCATAGGCACTCATAGGACACTAGTCAGACCCAATATTGTATACAGAACCTTTCCTGACTTGTGAAATTGACCTTTACTCACCTGCTTTACCTTATACTACATAATCTTTCATTAAATGTAAAATCACCATTTATCTTCTACATCTGTGTGTCAGTAAAATAAAAATTTATCTTAAGGCAATAATAGTAGACATATGCTATTCTAAAATCCTCAGAAATCTGGCAAGGTGAAAATTGTGAAGATAGCTATGATCTCATGAAGTTTGAACATAATACTAAACTCCTTGGAAAGAGATTTGTCAGCTGGATTTTCATGCTCTAAATCTGACTTCAACAACCGCTACCTTCCACCGCAATTTATCCATTACTCCTCAGCATCTCCAGACACTCCCCAGCAAAATCCACTTGGAAATTAAGAGCATAGCTCCAGCATCTGTGCCAGGCCCCAAGTGCTACCCATCGGTACCAAAATCAGTAGTGCTTTCCCAAGCTACTCCTCAGGGAATATGTACGACTGGAAACAATTTAGAAATACTAAAAATGTGCTCATTCTTTTTCTAAGGTCTCCACACATACCGCCCCACTCACTTCCCAAGAGCCCACATTGCCTTCACCCACATCCCCATCAGTTATCCAGACATAGAAACTTCACTGCTTTTTCCCTGGGAAGATCGCATAGCTTAGACCTAGGGGTTCAACTTATACTTAGGGGTTCTCAAAATTAATCTTTTAAAGTGGGGAGGAGCACTGGGTGTTAATGGAAACCAACTTGACAATAAACTATTTAGAAAAAAAATAAAAAACAATAAAAAACTGTTTGGCATTATGTACTGAAGTTGAAAAAAAATTAATCTTTTAAAAAGTACTTATCCTCCAGGGAAATAAGACCTGGTGCAGGGTCCAGGCAATACTCTGTTCAGTGTGCTTTTGCTTTTCACCCGATGAACCTCACAGCTGCTCATGTTCTTTCAGTAACCAAACCGCCATCTTTGAAAGATTCTACCAACTCCTTTCTTCGTGGGATTAATTTTTTTTTTAAATTTTTTAATGTTTGTTTATTTTTGAGAGAGAGAGACCTTGAGAGCCAGGGCAGAGAGAGAGAGAGAGAGTCAGAATCGGAAGCAGGCTCCAGGCTCTGAGCCGTCAGCAAGAGCCTGATGTGGGGCCTGCACCCACGAAACACGAGATCATGACCTGAGCCAAAGTCAGTAGCTTAACTGACTGAGCCAACTAGGTGCCCCTTCATGGGATTAATTAAAAAAAAAATAAAATAAAAAAAGTATAGGGGCAGTTGGGTGGTTCAGTCAGTTAAGCTTCCAACTTCGGCTCAGGTCATGATCTTGCAATTCATGGGTTCGAGCCCCACGTTGGGCTCTGTGCTGACAGCTCAGAGCCTGGAGCCCGCTTCAGATTCTGTGTCTCCCTCACTCTCTGCCCCTCCCCCACTCGCTCATGCTCTCTCTGTCTCTCTCTCTCTGTCTCTCTCTCTGTCTCTGTCTCTCTCTCTGACATAAAAAAAATTTTTTTTGGATGTATAGACTCACGGAATATTTCTTCCCCTGGAAAGCTGAATTATTGCATCTATTTGTTCCCTTAAAGAGGTGAATGTTGTCACCCTGGGAGTTTAATTGATTGTTCATATTTGATGTTTCTTTGGTTTTTTTAAATCTGGTTACAATCAGTGTATAGGCAAGTTAGACGCTATCCCCCATATGTTTGGTCAAGGATCTTGGATTATAATCCTGGAAGTATGACTTGATGAAGCTATCAGAGCTATGGCCCTTACAACCCATAAACAAAACATCAAATCTCCTATTAACCGATCTGAAATAGAAGACTGGGGAAGTTTGTGGGAAGCAGCATGACCCCTCACACAGAGCCAGAAGCCGGAAGGAGGAAAACCACAAGGAGGCTGACAAACACAGCACAGAATCCAGAAGCAGAGGGTGGGGTAGGGCAGAGCCAAACAGCCTTGTCCTGGAAGGAAGATTAAGTCCAGAAGCAGAGCTTAAAAGTAGTCTAGAGGCAAGAGGTAGCAGCCAGAAGAAGCCTCTGTAGTCAGCTTGATGCAGAAGCGGGAAATTAGGAACATTAGGTCAAAGGTCAAAATCAGACAGGATTTTGAGAGATCACAGCATGTGCAATAAACTAGAAACATTTGAACTGTTTACATAACGCCTGCCTTCCACAAGGAGTCCTTGTTCTTGTGACTACTGCTAGACCCAGGTCTAACAGAGCCCGAGACCAGTGCAGTGGCAACTTGCCACACCTGTGGGTCCTGACACTGGGTAAGGGGACAGAAAAGGCCAGGCACAAGAGTGAGGATGCGGATTCAGACAGGTTACGAGAACTGGCCACATCTTTTTCTTATAGGGAAAGAAAGCAGAGGGAAGTACCATTTGTCTTTGCCATCTTAAATTCTTACATTTCTTAAGCTATCTTAGTTTGAAATTTACAAAAAGAATAGATGAAGGAAGAGAAAAGAAGGCCAAACTTCATCTAATTCGGGGAATGGATTATTGGGGGACAGGAGCACAGGTAATTTAAAAAATGGATTTGAAGTTTCGGTTACTTGGCTTTTTCTCATGAGCTTCCCCCCACCCACCCCACCCGCAAGTAATCTGTTCTTACATAGGACATTCAGGACATACAGACACTGAAATCACTTCACCAATTTCTCTTGAAAATCGTTCAGGGGAGTTCAACCTCACACCTCCCCTCTCCTGAATTGACAGCATTTACTCTGTAGTATTTATGAATTAATGTCACACGTGTATTATTTTGTACACTTATTTTCTTTACAGACAAGGTGCAAAGTAAAAGAGGGCATGTCCACGTTGTTAGCTGTGGTGTGAAAAGAAAATCTACCAGGCTTGGAATCAGATGACCTGGGTTCTTTGAACTAGTAGTGTGACCATGACCAGATCCTCAGTCAGCATCTAGGTTTCCTGAATGTGAATCCAGTTAGTCAACGGGTTTTTAAGGATATGGGGCAAGAAGAAGTCAGAAGGTGATGTTTTTTATCACAGCTTTAGCTACTGTACCTGCCCTCTCATTGATTTCCTATCTCGGGCTTCTGCAGAGGATTTTAAAATATTTTTTCTCTGAATTTCTCCTGCTATTAAAAGCTTTCACTTTTAATACTTGTGATACTGTCTAAAATCTCTTCCAAACTTGAAGTTTCATTTTATTTCATCATTTTATCCACCATATCCTTCAGCGCATTTCTTTCGACTGAATGTCTGATAAATATTTGTCGGAGAGAGGAAATGAATGCCATGACTCAACCAAGCAACACTCTGATGATCGCAACAGTTTCTATGTGAAAAGTTTAGTGTAACCTGTGGCAAATGACACTTGTGACTTGTGAAAAGAATTCTTTTTATGTCAGCCTGAAATTCTTGAATTTGATTTCTGACGTAGGGACATAAAAAGCAAACCGACATGCACATGCTTTGTGCAGAGAAGGAGCTGCTTTTAAGGGAATAATCCAGCTGCTATCTGATCAGTCCTGCAGGACTATTCTGTAGAAATGAAGAAACCATCCTTTTTCAGTTTGAGTCACACATGTGAAGTCTTTGATAAGATTAAAATAAGCCAAGGAAGCAGTGTCAAGATGCACAGCTAGAAACATCCATGTCCACATGACACCATCAGCTAATGGAAGAGTTGGGTTTTAGGGACCTTATCCGCACAATGTCAGGATACAGAGATAACATGTGGACAATTGTGGTTGAGCTAGAAACACTGCTGGTTACATTAGAAATCTTAGGATAGGTGCCTTTAAAAATGTCTCTTTTCTTGCTGCTTCATATTCTTTTTAAAGAGCCAATGAGGCTGTGACTCCGAGGTGGTGCTTTTGTATGCCTTTTGTTACTTTTAGTGCTTTGGCCAGATTTCTTTTTCAAAGATTGTAGACCCATTCCCCAGTTTTTCTGTGGGTGTTAGCTGCTAATGGCACACGGCTCCTCCCTATTCTTCCGAATCATAGCTAAAAAGTCATTTGCTTTGCAACCCTGTCCTCTCACAGCCAACTGACTTGGGGGTACAAAGCCCTCCTCTCAGGATGAGGTCAAGTCTGGAGCAGTCCATGCTCTACGGCTCCCCCATGGGATCAGGCTGAGGTGAGACTCCAGCTAAGACCTCATTCTTACTTCAGTCCTGTCCCTCTTACTCTCTCCCTCTCTCCTTTCTCCTGAGCAAACTCCTTCAAATCATTTGTCTCTGAATCCTTGTCTCAGGCTCTGCTTCTAGGGATCCTCCTAAGGCAGTGATATATTTGAGAGCTAGATCCTGACATCTTTGTCATATTGTATCTTTCACCCTCCATCTCCAGCACATCTAAGACATGATGCTCACAAGTATTTTGAAGAGTGGGGAAGGTAAAAAATTTGACTTTCAATGGGCCAACTGCACACAAGTAGTCCAGCACAATTCCAGCCTTACTTTGAATCTGAATTCTTCACTCAGGTTACTGAGAAGTATGAGGACAGTGGCAGAATTGGGGAGCAGAGTTATGAATAATTTCAATGTGGTGGAATCCATTTAATATCCTAACCTGAAATCAAAAATCATCAAAAAATATCATATAAATAAACTGTTTTCTTTACTTAACAAAATGTCATATGCATTGCTTAAATAACAACTCTCTATGAGCTATTATGAAGGTTTTTTGTTTTTTTTTTTAAAGAGAGAGAGCAGGGAGGGGCAAAGAGGGAGGGAGAGAAAATCTTAAGCAGGCTCCACAGTCAGCAGGGAGCCTGACACGGGTCTCAGTCTCTCCAACCTGGGATCATGATCTCAGCCAACATCAGGTATTGGATGCTTAACTGAGCCAACCCAGCCACCTCATGAAGGATCTTTCTAATCGTTCATTTTATTAGAGCACCTTCTCAAGATAACCTGTAGTTTTAGGTAAACATTCTGGGCCAGACTCAAAATATTGTAGCATTTGAAGGAGAATTTCTAATTGCTTACTCCACATTTCTGCTTTGAAATTAATAAAAGTAACCATGATATTTGGGGAAAAATCATGTCAAATAAGAACATCCTCACTTTTAAAATACACAGGAATAATTAATAAAATTTTGTTGTACACCTGATCTTCACATTGAGAAAATGAAAATGAATAAGATGTAGCTCATGCCTTAAAGGAGTTAGGAGTAGTAAGAACCCTGACAGATGAGCTAATAACTGTGATACAATGTGCCCAGACATAAAACAGAATTCCATGCAAAATGACACTTGAGTTCAGCTGGTTGAAAGGATCAGAGACTTCGGGAACGGCATAAGCAAAGGTATGTATACATGAAAGTTAATGGGATGTTGAGGCAGGAATACATAAAGAAATTGGCGAGAAGTTAGGCTACAAGGTATGTTGATGCAGGGTTCTAGAAAGACAGTAAGACTCGGGATTGAACTTTATCTTGAGATCAGGGACCAACTATCAACAGTGCTTTACCATTTTGTTTTCTCTCTTCTGCTTTAAAAACTGTGAAAACAGTATAGTAACATTAAAAATGTCTTAAAACAACACCCTAAAAGCAACTATTGCTTTTTTCTTTTTTCCTATCAAATGCTTACCCAAATATTTTCCATGATTGTGATTGCAATTTTTAAATATCTGTAATTACTATTGTATCATGGGTTTTTTCCACATTATTATGTGTTTTCATTTTAAGTGACTAAACACTGATATAAATATTGCATTTAATTTACATTCTCATTTTTATTTCCTTGAAAGTTTTGTAGGCTATTAAATGGGACAGTAGTAGGGTCATTGTTTTAGAAAAACCATACATGAGGGGTGCCTGGGTGGCTCAAGTTAGTTGAGAGTCCGACTCTTGGTTTCCACTCAAGTCATGATCCCGGGGTTGTGGAGTAGAGCCCCAGAGTCAGGCTCCCCTCCCCGCCATGGAGCCTGCTTAAGACTTTCTCTCTCTGTTTCTGTCTCTCTTTCTTTCTGCTCCTCCTCCCATCTCTCAAATATTATATATATTAAAAGAGGAAGGGAGGGAGGGAGGGAGGAAGGAAGGAAGGAAAGTAAAGGAAAGAAAGAAAGAAAGACAAGACCAGACCACACAAGAAATCTGCAGGGGATCAAGATTAGTGGGATTTGGAGTCAAAGGCTTCAGTATGGGAGGAAGCCCTTCAGGCTAAAATAGGAAAGAGTAATACCAACCTCTTAATGTCCCCACCGTCATCTAGAAGAGAAGATACAAATACCTGCCTCACAAGCCTCAGAGGTGCTTGCAAAAGTTAATTGAAAACTTAATATATTAACAGACCTTGGCATTTATGAAGCTCTTAAATACTCATTCATTCAAGAGAGGAAGTTTTGTAAAGGTCACTTTAACTTTTAGGCACACAGTTTCCTGAAAGACTCTTTGAACTCTGTCAGAGTAAATCCTTCATGTAATAACTACACCACCTGACTTACATTATTGACCAGCGTACATATTTCTTCAATGAATAAACTAATGAACAGCCAGGCAGTAATTATCTGATTGCTCAGTGATCAAACAGTTCTGTCTAGTGGGAAACATGCTAGTAGAGCCTACTTTCAAAGGAAATGATATATTCATTATTTCAAGAAATGATGAAAAAGTTGAAATACTTCAGTCATCACATGGTGATAGGTATTTTCTTCTCCTGCTAATGAAAGTATATGTTAGCTATTTACATTAATATGGCCAGACAAGTGATTGTTGTGAATTACAAGATTAAGTGGTGAGGTTCATCAAGAATCCACAAGTTCTTATGGAAACCAATTTGACAATAAACTATTTGTTAAAAAAAAAAATAGAAAGAAAAAGAAAGAAAAATAAATAATTCCTTGTCATTAAAAAAAAAAAAAAAAAAAAAGAATCCACAAGTTCTTGGGGCACTTGGGTGGCTCAGGTGGTTTAGCTTCCAACTTCAGTTCAGGTAATGATCTCACAGTTCGTGGGTTCAAGCCCTGTGTCTGGCTCTGTGCTGACAGCTAACTCAGAGCCTGGAGCCTGCTTCATATCCTGTGTTTCCCTCTCTCGGCTTCTCCCCCACTTGGACTCTGCCTCTCCCTCTCTCAAAAAATGAATAAACATTTAAAAAAAAATAAACAAGTTTTTTGGATGCTGTGAAATATTTGTTAAGTCTAGAAGAGGAATAATTTTTTTCTTTGTGGTATTGAACTCAATTTTAATTGTTTGCTTGCTATCTTTCTTCCCTTCTAGACTGCAGGCTCCATAGAGCAGGGCTTGGATCAGACTTGAATCTGCCTTAAGCAGCTATCTCAGCAGATGCTCAAAAATATTTATTAAAAGAATTAACAAATTCAAACTGAATGAATGATTTGGGACACTGGTTATGATGTATGTCAGCCACAATTTCAGTGTGAGGATGTTTTCTACTTGTTGCAATGGAAATAAAAATTATATGAAATGAATAATAACTTCCTCATCTGTTGAATCCTCTTTCTGTTTAAAAAAAAAAAAAGATTTGCATGAGACACACTATGCAAAAAGAATGCCAGTAATATTTTTCAAAATTATGTAGCCCTGATAAAGCATATGATGTGTTGCATTCCAGTAATTTCTTACTCCCCAGTGCTGATACTAATGACTATGTATTAAGTTCTTTTTTGTGCCAAGCACTTCCAGGCACTTCAGATATATATTCAGTAATCTGCAGAACAAACTTAGAGAGCAAGAATTATTTATCCCAGAGCACCTGGGTAGCTCAGTCAGTTAAGCATCTGACACTTGCTTTCAGCTCAGGTCATGATCTTACACGTTCATGGGTCTGAGCTCCACATTGAGCTGTGCATTGGGCAGTGTGGAGCCTGCTTGGGATTCTCTCTCTTTGCCTCTCTCTCTGCCCCTTCCCTGATCTCTCTCTCTCTCAAAATAAATAAATAAACATAGTTTTTAAAAAAGAATTATTTACCCCATTTAAAGGCGAGAAAACTAGACCTGGAAAAAGCAGGGTAACTTTCCACAGAGTCGGTTTTTCTGCTGCTTCTCTGATCTGCAAAACAGTGTCATACCTGATCTTTTGGTGATTGTAACAACAAAAAGCAAATCTGTGTACTTATTCTAAGATAGTTGGGAGAAATCTTATAAAAATCCAAGCTAGATATGATATGTTTCTTTATAATACAAAAGCACATAGGTCGATGGCATTTTGATGGACTGTAAACTTTTGGAGAACTTTGATAATTTATCACTGCTTTTTCAAGTTGGCCCCCATGTCATTTTCTAGTTGGAATCTTAAGTGGATTATAGACTTTAGATATATGATATGTAGTGACTTTTCAGTGTACAAGATTTAAAGCAATATATATTTTTTTACTTAACAAAGAACTTATGTCTTTTGTGCAGTTTGAAAACATCCAAATAAACATGTTCTTTGCCCTCTAGTCCTCAGGCTTAAAAATAACAATTTAAAATAACTTTTTGGGTAAATACTTCCCCTGTTTACCCAAACTTAGAATAGGACTAAACCAAGAGTTTTGCTTTCCTTGGCCTCTTCCATAGTAACCTACTATCATGGGTTTTTCTTTTTTTCCACCCACAATTTCTTAGTATGTTTTGCTAGCTTTTATTCTTTGAGTTTCTCAGGACTTAAATATGGGCTTGTTGTCTCTAGTTGTCTTATTTGTATACTCTTTATAAGATCTCACCCTAGCTGCTGTCATGTTCTGTACTAGAATGACTTCCAAACTTGTTTCTCTAATCTCAGATATCTCTTCTGAGTTACAGCCCTATTTCTGCAATAGCTCTCTCTCACGGGCACATCAGCCTCAAGAACTTGGAAACTAATCTGATGTTTCTCCCCTAAAACCTACTTCTATTCCAGTGTTCTTTATCTCACTTTATACCACAGCCTTCCACTGAATAGTTGAACCACTTGGGGAATGATGGCTGATTTTTCTCTTTTCTTAACCTCTCCTATACCACTCATCAAGCACTTTGAGTTCACTGCCTTCATTTCTTAAATCTGTCTACTTTTCTCCCCCATTTTCTCTGTTGCTAGTTTGGTCTGAGCTGCCTCCACCTCTTACCTGGACCACAGTGGACTGTCACATTATCTGGTCCTCCCGCATCTACTACCATTGCCTTCTTCCTGTTCATTTTCCAGAATGATAGCCAGGGAAAGCACTTAAAAATGCAAATCTGGGACACCTGGGTAGTGCAGTTGGTTAAGCTTCTAACTCTTGATCTTGGCTCAGGTCATGATCTCACAGTCTGTGAGTTTGAGCCCTGTGTCGGGCTTTGCACTCATGTCACAGAGCCTGCTTGGGATTCTGTCTCTCCTTCTCTCTGCCCCTCCCCAGATTGTGCTCTCTCACTGTCTCTCTGAAAATAAATAAATAAACTTAAAAATGCAAATCTGGTTATATCACTTCCCTAAAATATTGTTATTTTTTAATTGTTCTATTGTGTTCTAAATTCTCTTAAAATAAGGTATAAGTTTAGTCTGGCCTACAAAGTCCCACATTATCTAGTCATACCCTGGATTTCAAGTGTGGCTTCACTGGTCATCCACACTAAGCTGTCTTTAGTTGCTTGTTGCAAGAAGACCTTTCAACCTGTCTGAAATGCTTACTCAGTCTTTGACCTTCATTTGTAACCAACTGCTCAGAACTTGGGACCCTCTTCTCTTCTGCTCTTGCTACAAGATTTCATTACCACTGTGATCACATTCTGTTCTTAGAATGGCTTGCAAACCTGTTTCTCTTATCTCAGAGCTCTCTTCAGAGTTACAGCACTATGACTGAAATTCTATTCACTCGACATCTTTGTGTCATGGGCACACATCCTTTAGGCTGCAATAGAATTATCTTTTCTTATTCCCACAGTCAATTAGAGTTCTCTCTTATGTGTTCTCTTAAAACTCTTTTAAGTCAGAGGATTTATCACAATTCATTATAATATTTTTTGTCTCTTCTCCTCTCTAAGCTAAAAAGTTTCCCTGTCTTATTGGGTGATACATACCAGCATCTATCCAGCGCATGGCATGTAACACATCCAACCATTTGTTTAACAAGTAAAGATTCTATACTTCATGGCTTAGATAAAATCTATTTATCTGTGATCTCCTTTATTTCGAAACATTAAAATAAAAATAAGGCATGCTTTTTGAATTCCATGTATTATTTGAATATACACTTTAAAATAGTTTTGTTTTTCCAAAGAAATGCTGTCATTTGGGAGACGAAAGCGTATGCTATAATGCACTACTTTAACAGCGATTTCTCCTCTTTGAAAGGGTAATTTTCATTCTGGGTAGCTGTTTATAATACCAATTTCAAGTTTAAAGCTTGCCCCTCTTCAGAAATTCAAACCCTTAAGAAATAAATATGTATTATGTGTCTCATAACTCTCTCTTTTACCAGGAATTAGAAGAGATAATCTCTTACCTTTATGATTTCACTAGGGAAGCAAAGTCATATAGTCAAATATTTTGCCCAAAGTAAAGAACAAGCTTAGTTAATTGGACAGTTAGAGTCTTGGCTGTACGGAAGTCTCTGTAGCAAGAAGGGGATGGGTAAGAATGGGGATCAGGGAAGAAAACATCAATTCTGAGTGAGACAGTTCTTACCTTTAAGGAGCTTATGATGTAGTGGAGGCAATACGCACATGTTTAAGCATAAAACAAGGAATAATCAAAACTGTTTTTTTTAAAGACCATGAGATTCTAATCTGTGAAGGGATAATGCATTACCAGGGCAAGTGGCTAAAAGCTCTATGGAAAAAATAGATTTGAAGTAGACGTTGAGGGAACGAAAGAGACTGGACTTGCGGACGAGGGGTAGGGCAGGAGAGCAGACCCGTTAAAGTCTGGATATGCAGATGAGCTGGGGGCATAAGGAAGCACATGGAACGGCTGTGGTATTGGACTCCTGTAATTATACTAAGGGCATGGTGAAAATGAGGTTGGACATGAATGGTTGTAGTACTTTTCCAGAGGTAGCCCTTTAGTTGTTGAGCAACAGCTATTATGACTGGTTTGTGTTATCTTTCCTGATTTAAAGGAAAGGTCACTTTAATACATGTATACAATATATATAGAAGAGTAAAGTTTTGAAGCATGTCACAGGGCCTTCTGTAACTACCATGCATATGAGTGTATGGAGAATGAGGAGAGATCGTTAGCAATAAAAACTACCTGTGGGAATGAAGAGATGTAGACCTGCCTACCAAATCTGTCAAATGTGGCAAAGGATGATCTTTGTCTTTCCTAGTTTCCTGCCTCTCGCTACCATCACTTTGTTCCCTGCCCTATGGGATTCTCTTGATTACATAATGTGGGTACCTTGAAAAATACATTGAAAAGCATACAGATTTAATGAATAAGGGCCACTCAAATATATCAGGCCCTAATCTCCAGAACCTGTAAGTGCTACCTGGAAGGAAAATGTATTTCCAGATGTGATTACATTAAGAATCTTGACATGGAAGGATTGTCCTAGATTAACTGCATGGGCCCTAAATCCAGTCATGTATATTATAAGCAAGAGAGGGGCAGAGGAAGGAGCCTATCCTCTGGAGAGAATAGAGCTCTGCCAGTATCCTAATTTTGGCCCCTTGATCCTGCTTTTGTTAGGTAGCCTTTGGAAACAAATATGTAGATAGAAAATTCTTTTATGACCTTTTCTCTGAGGTGTAGCTGTTTAGTATGCATTGTATCTTGTTTAAGCAAGGACAGAACCAGGGTTTTCCAATCTACAAATCATTGATTTTCATCTTCTTCTAAATGAGTTTACTTATTCTTCCTCTATAAGGTAGAAAAGTTAGCAAAAGATTTGTAAGGATGCCTTGTCTCCTTTGAGGTTCAACTTAATATAACAAAAGTTGGAGAAAACAATCTGTCTGAATCAGAGACTTTGGAATGTGAATTTATAGAAACTAATGAAGAAAAACAAAACTTGGCCTCACAGGGAAAGAATGTCTTATGCAAATCTCTGTTGTCAGCCAAGTTCATACATGCAGAATGCAAAACTCAGTTTCACCGTTTGCTGGGGATTTGGAAAGAGCTGCAGATAATCTAATTTAAAAGGACTGGCAAATTCCTTTAGCTTTATAGAATTTATTCCACATATGTCAAAGATACTATACTCCAAAATAAACTAGCACTGCATGTGACCTTGAAAAGATAAATATTACAGTTTACATATTATTCTCCCATATCAGTATATGTTCATGAACTGCAAAAATAATAGTGATAATGCTGCAGAGTCTGCTAGTAAATTCTGGGAATTATCAGGTTAGTTAGAAGGTAGTTCTGGTTTCAAACACTAAGAAAATATTAAGTTAATTTTCATACTTGATACTAAATTTACATTTATCATAAATGCAAACACATCGTAGAGAACCATTAATATTTTCTTTTTCCATTAAAAATGTTCTGGTAAACAAGAGGATTAATAAGATCATGGTTGGCTGATGCCATAGCAACATAATCTTCTACCCAGAACATCATCTGTTACAAGGCAAGTAGTTGTGGTCATGTGCTTAGAATAGACTTTCAGTTGCTAAAGCACATGGTGATGTGATAGGATAAGATTTGTTCAGATGTTTACACAGCACTTATAAGGAATTGTTTTAGTGTGTTCATATGGGTTGAAATGTTCTGTGCTTTTGAGCAGCTTTGAACTTCATGAATAGGTTAAATGCCTACTTTGAAAAGGAAAGTATGGGTGGACAAAGACTAAAATCTGTGAATTACCTGATTGCCCTAGAGATGTTCTCTATTTGTGAAAACAAGAGATCAAATGGTTCTGTTTTAAAACAGACTAGATGAAAAGTGATTATTTCTTTGTTTTTATCATATTCTGAAAAGAATACTTTCCAGCAAAGTTGTAATGAGAAGCCATAGCAAAATATAGCCCATATAAACATGCTGGGGGCCAATTCGGTAGTGAAGTTAATATGAAGGGTATTATATTAGTCAGAGTTCTGCAGAGAAACAAAACCAAAGGGACATTTATCACGATTTATTAGGGAGAATTAGGTCAAATGGTAATGGAGGCTGAGAAGTTCCACATCTATTTTCTGTAAGCTGGAAACTCAGGAAAGCCAGTGGAAGTTCTAGTCTGAGTCCACAGGCCTGTGAACCAGAGCAAGTGATGCCCAGTCCAAGGACAGCAGAACCTTTATCTCTCAGCTCAACAGGTACAGAGAGCCAGTTTTCCCCCTGTGGTTTTGTTCTAGTTAGGCCCACAGTGGATGGGAGGAAGCCTACCTACATGGGGAAGACTATCTTCTTTGGTCTACCAAATCAGATGTTAATCTTCTCTGGAAACGGCCTCACAGAGACACCCAAAATAATGTTTAAGCAGATTTCGGGACACTGTGGCCCAGCCAAAACTGACACAAAATTAACTACCACAGGTAGGAAGAGAAAGGTGACAACATGAGGCCTACTGCTGAAGGAGAACAGAGAAAGTTATTGGGGCTAAGACCATGAATCTAGCTTCTAGAGAGGTTTGATGGATAGAATTTGATTTAGGAAAGTGTGAGTTGAAGGTCAGAAGTTAGTGCATGCAGGGAAGGACTACAGAACTGCGGTTGTCCAGGAATCTCTAAAGAGAGGTACTGGTTTCCACTTCCATGTTTAGGTCCCACAGATTCTCAAGGAGTGTTGGCCAGTGATTTCAGATAAAGGCTCTCCACCTTCCTCTCAGATCTTAATTGAGACACTGATACAGCTGGACACCCTCTCTGCTCCTGTCCAAGAGTAGTTACCTTCACTTAGCTATGCAGAACAACCAAAACTGTTTGTTCTTACTGTGGTGGGCTGCCTAGAATTCCCTGTATATTCTCTGGTTAATTCTAGTGATTTCTGGGGATTCGTTAAAATGTAAGTTTTAGTTTTGCACACTTTTTAGAACTTGATATTAAACTTATATATTTATTGTATTGCCAGCATATAATAGGGAACCATTTATCTTATCTCTTTCCTCAAAGATTGTTTCGGAGAAATAAGAGGATTCATAAGATTTGCTGCTCCACTTTGAGAGCCAAATGCCTCCAAATCCAAGAAAATGAGGCACATCAGGCTCGTCACCTCGTGTCCACCCCATTTTGTTCCACCAGCCCAAATGGTTCAAACAACCACATAGTTTCCCAAGGTCCTGTCCTGAAGGAAGACTGTAGAAGTATGTGAAGAAGGAATAAATGTTAGGGAATTTTAACTGACTTAAATATACCATAGTTCCTTTACCACCAGTAAGAAGTATCCTTCTATTCATAGACCTGAAGAAGAGGTTTTCTTTAAGGATATTATTACTTCCTCCTTCCTTCCCCTTTCCTTCTTTCTTAAAGCTGCCTGAGAGTCTTCAAACTCTCACTCCTTCCAGAAGCCATCAAATGACTCCTCAAAAGAATGCGTTAGACTTTGGGTCCTTTTGTGTTACAAACTGGAGCCCTCAGTCATTGGCCAGATGTTCCATTTCTTCAGGTCTGTGGGGTCAGTTAAAGGAGGCTAAGGAGGAAAATTGAGGTAGGTAGGTTATAATATCATGACTAGAGGAGCCTAATTCCAGCACAGTTTCTTTTCCAGGGAGAGTAGTGTTTTGGTTGTCTTCCTGTACTGAATGCCCCCGTGAAATAAGGATACTTTGCAAAGATAAAGATATTTTTCTCTTAATACAATAGAATTGAAACCCAGAATAGAATATCTCCGATTGTCATGGGTTTGGCATCACCATTTAATAAAACCTACTCGTTCCCACTGCCATTAGTAGTTCAGGATGTCCACAACTGAGCAAACTAACAGTGGGCTCTATTTGCACCATTTAAGACCCGCCTGTTCACAGGAGAATTCATACCCATTGACAATGCACATTCATTGTGCTATCGGGGAGGACCAGGGCCAGCCTTCGTATGCCAATTTGGATTGAAACTCTTTGACTCTGGGTCCACTTGTGATGAAAGAGTGGTGGGTGGAATTTTGCAAGTTCATCTCCCAACCCCCATAAATGCAGCCTGAAACCACAGATGCAACGTGGATGTGCAGATGAATGTGGAGAGCCTATGTGAGGCACCCTCCTCTCTCCTGCCCTGTTTCCTCAGACATGAGTAGATTGTTTGGAGACATATCACAGATCTAAAATGATACAGAAAGGAGATGGAGCAAATACGGTGAACATAATCTAGAGGAAATGAAAAAGAAAAAAAGCTAAGAGAAAGAAATGAAAGAATTAGAAGACTCATCTTTATTCTTGCAAAATTGAAGGAATTATTGTGTTGCAAAAACTATTAATAGATTATAGAGGGGAGGTAGGTGGGAGAATGGGTGAAATAGGTGATGGGGATTAAGGAGTTCACTTGTGATGAGCATCGGGTGATGAATGGAAGTGTTGAATCACTATATTGTACACCTGAAACTAATATTACACTGTATATTAAGGAATTTAAATAAATACTTTTTTAAAAAAGGTAAAATAGATCCTATGATTTCAGATGATTCTTCATTTGTAACTTCAGCTGTTTGGGGAAAGGTAGTTAGAAATCAGTGTTCACGTAAGAATTTTGGAATAATTGTTTATATGCACACATGACATTATTATTAAAAATTTATTGAGGGCCGCCTGGGTGGCTCAGTCAGTTAAGTGTCCAACTTTGGCTCAGGTCATGATCTTGTGGTTTGTGGGTTCGAGCCCCGCATCAGGCTCTGTGCTGACAGCTCAAAGCCTGGAGCCTGCTTCGCATTCTGTGTCTCCCTCTCTCTCTGCCCCTCCCCTTCTTGCACGTTGTCTCTCTCTCTCTGTCTCAAAAATAAACAAACACTTAAAAAATTATAAAAAATTTATTGAATAGCTTTACAGATCTTTTTCATAATTTATAGTGATTTTCCAGATTTCAGTATTTGCTTTCCCTCTTCTTTTTTGCTTCTCTCTGCAGATTCCACTACTCTGTTCACTACAGAAAAGAGGAGTTCAGTATTTTTAAAGCAGAAGAATGTATAGAGGATGGGACTTTATAAGTGTTTAATCTCTGTGTCATAGCATTAGTTGATGCAGTCATATTAAGTAAAGATTAGGCAGGATTCAGCTCTACCTAGTATGTGTCAACTTGTCTCTGAAAAAGCTTGACTTTTTATGCTTCCAAATACAAAAACCTATAAGCCTAGGGGGAGGGTTTAGAAAAGAAATATGCTCATAAAATTTAAGGGCTCATTGAAGTCCATAAGAAAGAGCAACTTCGCACAGAAGTTAATGGTTAAGGGTTGATCAACATCATCCAAGAAAGGTAGGTCTTCCAGGGGATACCGAGGACTGGTAGCCAAGCTGTGTGATCTGATGATACAGGGGGAGAAGTCTCAGAGATCTCTTCAGGATATATACAAGTCTCTTCACCACTGGAAGTCCTTGACAGTAGCAGGACTCATTTGGAGTGAGGCGCTTAGAAACCAGCTTTAAGGGATTCAGCGCAGAAAGTGGAAGAAGTAAATGAACAGTGCATTCAGTGAGTTTGGAGGTAATTGAAAAAGTAAATACATCAAAGGTCAAAGAAAAATGAAGCCACTTATTTGAAGGCTGCTGAAAATTAGATTTTAAGGGAAGAAAAGTAAAGGGGCCAAAATCTGGAATGGCAAAAAGGCAATTTAAAAATTGGTTGCAGTAAAATATGAATCAGAGATGGAGGGAAGGATGTTGTTAAGAGTAAAAAAAAAAAGCCCTACCGATAAGAAACAAGAATGAATTCATACCAGCTACTTAGCTTTTGGAATGGTGGGCAAAAAGTTAAGTAGCCCATTTGCATTTATACTGTAAAACTGTTTCCAAACAGCAGCATGCAGATTGTTAATCTGCAAATCGCTAACATAAGTGAGGAATTTGGAGGTTACCTATGTCCTGAATCCTTACTCTTTACTGCAGAGTGCAGGTGCTAGTGTATGCTCGCCAAGAAGGTAAATGGGGAAAATACAGGAAGAAAACCTTGAAGAACTTTCCTTATGACCATCTCATTTAACAGTTAGAATAGGTATAGAAGTATGTTATGCCCATTTCATAGATAAAGGCACCGAGATTGAAAGATGTAATGTATCTTCTCCATGTCCATCTAATCAGTGAATGATGACCTCAAAAACCCTTGCTCCTCATAAAACTCCGGCCTATTTTTTTCAGGCCATGATTAAAGCTTAGATAAGAAATAGGACCAATAAGTGCGTAGGAATATAAAAAGAAACAAGTGAGATTGAAAGAGTAGGGAAGGTTTCACCGAACAGATTGAAACTTCTTATCAAAAGGGTCCTATTTAGATGACTGGATGGCATTGGCTTTTCAAAAAAAACATTCATTATCTAAAAGTAGACAAACTGTAGTTAATCAAAGTGTCCTGGATGTCAGTGTTTGCCAGATATTTTGAAAAGTCGAAGTTGTGACATGTGGTCTATGATTAGATCATCTGAGACTATCAAGAACCATTTGAAAATGTGGCTCCAGTCTCTTTACTCAGGGCCAAAAGATATTTTAGGATTAAAAACCCAATCTCAAACTCTAAAGTGTTTATTAATAATTTAGACTTTAAACTAAATTATCCCGGAAAAGCTGGAACTCAAATAAAATCGCATTTTAATCTGGCTCCTCTGTACAATATTAAAGCAGTCTTTAATTTAGTAAATAAACACCTGTGAAAATGGCAGTGCAACCTCTATTAAAATGATTTAAACCGTGTTGTGTGTTCTCCTGAGATATGCCAGATTAATGCATTATCCAAGCCTCAGTGGAAAATGACCTGCTGAAAATGAAAGTAGAATTCATCACTAAAAGCAGCCCAAAAGCAGCTAATCTTAACCCCTCATTTTAAAAATAAGGCAAGTAGAAATAGGTTAAAAGGTAAGTCATATTTATTATTTTAGATCACACCACATCCTTCTAACTTGAGCACTATTAAAAGTTTTGCTCGGTTTCTATTTTTTTCTCTGATATTTCAAATGATATCACATTCAACTGTGTACTTTTTTTTTCCTGTTTGTGCTTTGAATGGCATGTTTGGATGACTGGCCTAGATCTGGCATTCTGAGTTTTGTGCCAACAAAAATGTCAAGTGCATTTATTTGCCTTTTAATTACATGCACTGCCTGGATTTTAATATTCCAGATTTTTTTCCCTGAGGAAGAGACTCTGCTGATCCTGTAGTTTATAGGAGAAAAAAAAATCACTGACATTATCATGAAGCTCTTTTCGCCTACCATTTCCAGATACCCACATATCATTTTATAAACGTTTTACTTTAAGGTACACATTTTGTTGTTCTGCAGACTATTTTGCTACAAACACTATATGTGGATATGTGATCCAACATCATTTATTTTTATTTACTCTTTTCACTTTTCAGTAATTCTCACCTCAACCTATTTTAGTCTTAATAGGCCATTGCTTCTTGCATGTCCCACACATAGTAGCCACTATATGGAAGATGCAGTTCCTTAGCATTCACAGTGTCCCTTTCTTGTACCTTTGGTATGAATGTAGGCCAGGGTTATGACATTATATTATTTGTCTTATTTTACTTCCCCAAGTTAATTTTTATTACTCTGTTGTTATCCTCTGATCTCCTTTATTACTTGAGGTTTAAAAAAGCTTTTTTTAAATCAACTAGACATCTTCATAACCTCTGACCTCACTTTAATGCCTAGTGCATAGGCTCTGAAGGCATCTGCTATTGCTGTGCTACACTCTCCCTCATCTCAGTAATAAAACCACACCATCCACTTCCCTGTTTTCTTCAGAGAGGTCTTCCCTCACCTTCAAACCTAAAGAAGTCACCGTGTGCTCTATCTCATTCCCTACTTTAATTTTTGGCAAGGAACTTCTCAGTGTCAGGGGCTTGCTTACGTGTGTATTGTCTGCTTTGGGACACAGGGGTGTGTTCTGAAACACATGTGTTCTGGAACTGCATGAGAGCAGAGATAGTCTCTGTCTTGTTCAGTGACGATTCTTCAGAGCCTAGAAATGGGCTGGGAACATGCCAGGGACACTAAATTATTTATTTATTAGTGAAAGAAAGGAAACCCAGGCTTTCTTGGATTTAAGATGGGTCATGCAAACAGCCATGTATGGAAAGAGCCCAAACATCCATCAGTTGACAAATGGATCAAGAAGATGTGGTGTGTATGTATGTATGTGTGTATACACACACACACACACACACACACACACACACACACGCAGATGCACGTGCAATGGAATATTACTTGGCAATCAAAAAGAACGATATCTTGCCATTTCCAAGAATGTGGTGGGAACTAGAATGTATTATGCTAAGTGAAATAAGTCAGTCACAGAAAGACAAATATCATGATTTCATACATGTGGAATTTAAGAAACAAAACAGATGAACATAAGGGAAGGGAAGGAAAAATAAAATAAAAAGAGAGAGGGAGACAAACCATAAGAGACTCCTAAGTACAGAGAGCAAATTGAGGGTTACTAGAGGGTGGGATATTGGGTGGCAGGATGGGCTAAATAGGTGATGGGCATTAGGGAGGGCACTTGGGATGATCACTGGGTGTTATATGTAAGTGACAGATCACTAAATTTTACTCCTGCAATCATTGTTACACTATGTGTTAACTAACTTGGATTAAAATTGAAAAGAAAAAGAGATGGGTCATGGAATTTATGACTTAAAAAAAAACTCTTTAAAAAAACCTCTTATAACTTCCTCTAAGAACACTCCCAGATTCCATCTATCCATCTATGTTTGAGATTTTATAGGAAGGATTTGATCTAACTACCAGTTTACCTGTATTTCTATCTCCCCAACTTTACTTGTTTCTTTTTGCTAGGTAGTGATTGAGGTTGATACCTCTCTGGCATCTTTTTCTCCCTCTGAGAAGACAGTGCTAAAAAATATGCCTAAATAGGTTGCAAGTCACGTTTCTCCCAAGTGAAAGTGCCAGTTGGGAGTCAGGAAGCATGGGCTTTATTTTTATTGTGTCAATAACTAATACCATGACCATGGAAAAGGCATTTACTTCCTCTGAGTTTTTTTTTTATCTAAAAATCAGAGTTGGACTTTGGTGTTGAATGATTCTAAGAAATGTTTGAGGATGTCAGCAAACTAGATACAATTTCATCCCCTTGTGCAAGAGTCCTGCTTTTTCCTCTTTGTAGTACTTGCCATATTCTGCTCATAGGTACAATTATATAAGTACTTGGCTGTGCTTCTAAATGATACACACTCTCAAGGAAGAGCATTTGTTCATCTTTGTGGTTTTTAGCCTCATACAGTTTTTGTATCCCTGAAATATTCAACAAATATGTGATAAATAGTGAATTGTCTGTACTTTTAGAAATTAGACTTCTCTCCATTTGCTGTTTATTTGAGTTCATATTAATTATGGTACAGAAATTTAGATTTGGAAAAAGATTTTTATCTGAATTTGATTATAGTCACCCTAACCCTTACTGAAGCTTTATTAGGTACCAAGTATTATCCTAAGTATTTTATCTATTTTAATGTGTTTAAGAGAAGGGATGTATCTTTAGCATTCCTATTTTACTAATAAGAAAATGGAGAAACACAGCGATTAGATAACATTTGTAATGTCCCCTGACTAGAAAGTGGCAGAGCTGGAACTTAAACTCTGGTCAGTGGTTTTGTTACAACAAAAATATTTAATGCCACCTGGTTAGAGTATTCCTTATCAGTATGTTTTCCAGATACGTTAAAGTTCCTTAGCAATTTCTGCTATGTAGAATTGTTTTTTTAAAGCATGATTATGGATTCCATACATTAATTCTTTTAACCGTAGCATGAATGTATTTATTTCCAAAATGTTAAAACTTGAAACATGCTTTTATGCTACATTATATATGCTTTTACGTAGGTAGTACACTTTGTCCAATGATGAGTATTTTTGTTATTCATGCATTAAACTGTTGGCCACTGTAAGTCACTGGACATAAGAGATGAATGAGATTAATACCTCTGCCCTCAATTATCTTCTAATCTATTGAAGATTTATTGAAAAATATTTGCAACACAATTTTACATGTAGGTTACAGGCAAATAATCAACTTGTTTCAGAGATGAGAGGGTAGTTAAGGATTAAGGTCTTGAATTAGCTCTAAAATAAAAACCTAAAATCCCATCATCTGACTTCCATTTTCAGATGCCTGGCAGATTAGGTGCTCTGAGGATCTCAGCAGAAAAATCATACCTAGATAGGGCACATCTTTAGATACATTGCCAGGCTCTCAGCCCCTAGGGGAGGTCTCCAAGGACTCACTAGTATGCCTCTGCCCCCTACCCCCAAAAAAGTAGATGAATAGAATTAAGAACAGTGAGCAATAGGCAGAAGGAAAGATTGGTAGTCCCCAAAGGGGTTGTTGAAGCTATATTGTCCTTGAAACACAGATCCTCAGGCTGGTAACAAGGGAGTTACCCTGCCTGGAACTCTCATATAGAGCTGGTGTCCTTGAGGAGTGCAGAGGTGGTCTGAGTCCTGTGGTACCTCATGGTTACTGGCAGAAGGTGATATAAGTTCTTTTGTAGATGAAAGCATGATCAATTTAGGCCTGCAGGATTCCCACAGACTAACATAAAGCAATTAACTCACAATCAAAGGTCACCAAGTATTCCTGAGAGTAACTCACTGTGAGAGTTAGCAGAAATAACAGATTTGCCTCCCCAAAAGACTGCAGGGATTGGGATTGAGACATTCAGTATACAAAAGAGCTGTATACAAAATATTTAAAGAAACAAAGTGCAAATCATAAGGATAGCAAAATACTCTTAGGAGTCACTAAACAAAGAACCATTTGCAAAGAACCAAATGGAACTTTTAGAACGAAAAAGCATAATTTTTCAAGTTTTAAAAACTCTTTGGATGGACTGCATTGCAGCTTTGATAGAAGTAAAAAGATAATGTATTATCTGAACTTTAATCTGAAGAAGTTCCAGCAAAATTTAAAGGCAAGCCAAGATGCTGAGGAGGGACAAGCCCATCATATATTACAACATATTACAGAGCTGTGGTAATTAAAACTGTATCATATCAGCACAGAATAAGTATATTGCCTCTAAGAAAATAATGGAAAATCTAGAAACAAAATTCATGTGTGTGTGGAATTTGGATACGGGACCAAAGTGGTTTTGTAGATCATTGGATCAGTTCTAAAGTTACCCACAGATAACTGGAAATTTATTTAGCAGATGGGGGATTGGATGTTAGCTTGGAGACTTAAAATACTTTTCTCATGTATATCACACTCAGAAAGCAATTTCAGATGGACTCAGGATTAAATAGGAAGTGCATAGTTTTAAAACTTTTACAGACAGAAATGTTGATATCAATTCAAATAAATGATTTATCAATCACTGAAATTAAGAGCTCCTGTTCATCAGGATATCATAAATAAAGTGAAAGGAAAGCAGCCCAGTAGAAAATATTTGTAATACATAACTGACAAAGGATTAGTATCCATACGTAAGATATTTCTGTGAACCAATAAGAAAAAGATGAAAACCCAATCAAAAAAAAAAAATGGGCCAAAGTTATGCATCAAGCATTTCAGAGCAGAGGTATATTTCAAATGAATATCTCAAAAGATAATTTCAATCATCAAATGCATATTAGATATCATCCTCTACCACTAAATGGGTAAAAATCACAAAGTCTGATGAGGCAGAGTGTTAATATGTAATTTAAATAGAGTTTATGTGCACTACTGGTAGGTATATAAATTGGTAATAATTTAGCATTATCTTATAAAGCTGACTATTTGCAATCATATAATAGTTACAGTCCAAATCCACTGGATACAGCCCATGGGGACACAGTTTGCCAAACCCTGAAAGAGATGGAGGAGTATTTGGAAAAGGGCTGATGTTTTTGTATGATTAGGGTATGTGATCGCCTAAAGGAACTGTCAGTAGATGAGACTGAATAGGGTGATTAGAGCCTAGTTTTTAAGGGCTCTGTATGTCAGACCAAGAACTTCTTGCCTTTCCTCTTCAATGGAAAGCAGTGAAAAAAGTCATTTAATCACATCTGCATTTTAGAAAACTCATTCTTGAGGCAGTATAAAGGATGAATCTGAGGAGACCTGTAAGGGAAGCAGAAAGGCTCAGTGAAAAAGCAAGATGAAAATGGAAATGGAGAATTAAGGGCAAATTTCAGACCTAACTTAGCAGAGAGACTTAACTGTGTTTAAGAAGTAAGGGAACACGCTAAGGTTCTGTTTTACCCAATTGAATAAATTTAACCAAATGGAAAGCTTGATGAGAAATTCACATGTAAAATAATTTGACCTTCAGTAAGTTACTGTGAAGCAAAAAATATTGTGTACATATTTTTTAACCTTTAAGTACATTCCTAATGTGTGATGCTTCTTTCATTGCATTAAAAAAAGTGTTTCTATAAACTTTCTTCAGGATTTTATGTAAAATGTAAGCAGTGGTTTTAAAATGAAAAATTTTGGACATTCTAAGCCTGCAAGAAGAGGCCTTAAGCAGTGTGAAATTAATATTAAATATTTCTAATAGAAATCTATACTTTTATAGTTGTTTAAAGGCTTCATAGACTTCTGAACTGTTATTTTCCATATCAGAAATTTTCAAGTAATGTCCGTATCTTTATTAAACAGAAACAAACTAATTTTAGTTAACCATTTAAACAAAATGTGTGGTATATAGCTACTTTCATTTTTCACCAATACCTTGTTTTTTATTGTCAACCGTCTAAGACTAGACAAGTCTCATAAGATCATATGACCTGATGAAACAGGACTTCAAAGAATCATTGAGTTAAATAATGCATGCTTCAAGATGCCCATAAGACTCAGATGTCCAATGTAGCAGACTGTTGAATTAATAACATGGACTTTACAAAATTCACCATTATATCTTTATACAATAGAGTGAAAAGATTTTTTAAAAACTGTTTTCTAGTAATGTCAGTTCTCCTATTCATAATTTTTTTTAAATTTAATGTTTATTTATTTTTGAGACAGGGAGAGATTAGAGTGTGACCAGGTGAGGGGCAGAGAGAAAGAGGGAGACACAGAATCTGAAGCAAGCTCCAGGCTCTGAGCTGTCAGCACAGAACCTGATGTGTGGCTCGAACCCACAAACCCATGAACTCGTGACCTGAGCCAAAGTTGGATGCTTAACCGACTGAGCCACACAAATGCCCCCCCACCCCATTCATAATTTTTAACCTTTGTGTGATGGACCCAAAGGGCTAACATCTGGCCCATCTCCACCCAGGACAGTCGCTCCTACCACTACTTTTACTACCAGTTTTCGCATTTTATAGAAACTTCCCATCATTATGCCACTTAATATGAATAAAAGCTATATAATATTTTATCTCATTTGTTATTTTTGTCTTATAGATGAAATATTAACTCAGAGGTGCTAACTTCTTCATTGTCACACAACAAATAAGAGAAGGAACTGAGAATTAAAATAGGGCCTTACTGATACTAAGTTTCTCATACTTCCCATGACTCTGGAATTTCCCTACCCTTTGGTTTCGTGGTAAATGATGGCAGATGGTAGAATCAGTTAACTTTGTGAAAGAGTGGCTAGCAGAGGGCCTAGAAGTTTCTAGAGACCATTTAAAAATGTATGCCAACCTCCAAAACAAGATATACATCTGATCAAATCTATCCCTGTGTTTTTTCAGAAGACAAGTGATTTTCTGTGTGCCATTGCATCTACCAGAGGCAGCCTTAATGTTGTTCTTGTATTTACTCAACCAGGCCTTTCCACGTCCAACTGGAAATGCAATGCTAAGCAGAACAAACATGGTCCCTGCTTTCATGGGCTTTATCTTAACAGGATTGGGAAGCCATTGGCAGGCTCCCATCAGTGGAGTGATAATACAGTTAAAGTCACAGATATACTGTGTTGCCACATTGTGAGTTGATGTGGAATAGGCAGAGATAAAAAGAGGTGGTTACTGTGTAAACTGGGTTAGATACGAGGTTGGCCTGACTTCAGGTAGTAGCAGTAGAGTCAGGAAAAGTAGACACAGGAGATCCTTAGGAAGTACTAGTACTTTGTAACTAATTATAAAAGAAAGAAAAGTAATCCATCATCTTATTTGTCCTGGACAGTTCCACTGTTTCCCTTTGGTCCTGTCACAATTATTTTACTTTCAAAAGTATCCCAATTTGGTTAATAAATCATGTGTTAATACTGGAAATGAGAGGAGAGGAAGAGGAATTTTGCCCAGGTTTTTGACTTGAAGCCCTGCATGGATAGTTGTGCTGGTTACTGAAAGAGAGTTCACTGGAGGAGGAAGTGGTGTGAGGATGAGATGGAGTTCAGAATGGATAGGATGTATCTAAGGTGTCTTCACTGAAGGGAAGGCCTGTAACAGGAATCAGATGGCTGCATGGGTCAGGAGTTCAGCTCAGAGCCCTGACCCATGGTTAAGAGATATATTGATTTGGGAGCGATCAGCAAGATGGCAGCTGAAGTGATAGAAGTGGATGCAAGTGGATGAAATCACCAAACCAGAAAGTGTCAAGAGGCCCCGTTCTCTGAGAAACTCAAAGCAGCACCTATTTTTAAGGGAAACAAGGAGAGGCTCACAAAGGAGATCTAGGAAACTGAGAGATGAGCAAGTATTTGGAAGCCCCAAGAAAGGAGTGTCACAAAGAGGAGACAGAGCAATGTCAAATGCTATCAAAAGATTACATACAATGAGGAAATTGTGCATTGGACAACTAGCAAGTCATTAGCAACATTGGTGATGGTGGATTGGTGGCAATGGGATACATAAGCATGATGATAGCATTCAAATTCATGACAGGGAAGTGAGTGTAACCAATATTCAGAATTATAGCTGAAAAGGAAAGAGAGCACTAGTGAAACACCTGAAGAGTTTGCAGTAATTTATAGGATTATGGTGTCTCTAAAGCTTCTACAAGATTACCTCTATATTGTACTTAGAGGCGTCTACTCCTAATATCCGTCTTGAAAATGGAAGAATGTTTTTACATGATCACAGACTTTAAATTTAAATTTAAGTAAGTTTATATATTTTGAGGGTGTGTGTATACTTTTTAATCTATACCTTTTACCTAAATTCTTTAGGTAAATTATTTTTAGGTAGTGTGAAGAAGGACACCATTTATAAAATTATTTTAACTATTTTGCAAAACCAAAAAATTCAGCTCATAAATTTTCTCAATAAAAGTGAAATACCACCTTCATTTTTTCTCATTGTCCAAAGAATTATGCTGCCTTTGGCTTCAGAACAATGGGAACTCTTCGAATATTCTTTGACAGATAAAAAAAAAAAAGGTAAAGATTTATGGCAAAGGAAAGCATTTCTGAAAAAGGTGTTCCACATCGCCTTTGTATATGTGCATAAATTATAAACAGGGCTCAGGGGTGTAGTCACTATAATAGCTTTTTGCTCTCTTTGAAGAAAATAGAAAATGCTCACTTTGGGGTTACTGCTGTGTTTCCATTAATGAATCTTCTAAGCTTGAATGATTTTAAATAGGATATTTATGTTCCTTGGTTCTAAGGCCAAGAACTTAGAAAACTATGTGTGATTAAAGTATCTAAAGTAATAAATTTAGCCAGACATTTAATAAAAAATATTGTTAGTAATAATAATAATAATAAATGTCACAACTAAAGACTTTAAGGAGGATTCACAGGCAAGGGAAAACAGCCACCACCAATCATATGTTCCTAGAGAATTTGATTAGCCTTCTATACTCAAGTTTAATAATGATGCTGAAGCATTAATGAACAACTTGGGCACAAAAGTTATAATCATGACAGACAAGCACCCTCACTTACTCCAAATGAATGAACTTAGTGGGGTTTTTTTTTATTACTGTTTGGGAAAAATTAGTTGAAGTCCAGTATTTAACAAAGACATGTTGGTAGACTATAATCACACTGTTTTACATAATAGGTTATAAATTCCCACTACCTTGCACCCTGAATACACTTGCAAGGTTAGCAGTACTACTGGTCAGAAATGTACTTTTAGATTTGGCTTTTTTTTTTTTTTCTAAAAATATCTTTAGATTAATTCATCAGCAAATCTCTATTATTTAATAAGACTTTTAAAAAATTCTTCAGTCTCTGAATTTGAAATTACCTTTATGTCAGTTTTAATATTTAATTAGTAAACCCAGCTAGTATTAAAGCTGGCTGTTCATGCTTCATGATAATAGTTTATATTTGCACCTGTGTATATTCTGAATGTTGTCTGGTGGGCTGAGCAGTTCTGAAGATTTTTATGAAATATGTGCTACTTATGGCATAATGTCTTTAGAAAAGTATCCCATAGTAATATGTGTTTTGTCAAATTAAAATAGTTTATTAAATATATATTTAACTCATTGAACAGAAACTGATCTTTCAAAGAGTTTCAAAAACATATAATTCTGTGAGATATGTCAAATCACAAAGCAATCATTACTGTTACCTTGAAAGTCATGTGTGACCTAGAACCTCTTAAGAGTAAGCATTAATTAATGAATAATGATGATTTGTTACATGCACTAAAGTCTTTTCTAGGGATTTCTACATCAAACATTGTCTTCCTGTTTGAGGCAGGAACTGTTCAATCCAATTGAGAATTACAAACAGGGTATATTTTCTTTAGCTTTATATTCAACTTTGAAATATATTCCACCTGTTTTCACATACACTGCTATGTATGTATGTCTAAGGTTTTCCTTGGGAAAGAAGAGATATCCAGTATATTTAATACGTGCTTTGATGACCTGAACTAAAATGTGTAGTTTGAAATGTGGTAAGCATTGAACTACTTCTATCCATAATTAATGAGATTGGAAAGTTCCTGAAGCCTGGATATATGAAAGCGTCAAGTCAGAAAGGAAACCTCCCTTGCTTTCCAGAAGAAACAACCTGAAGGCTTGCTTTTCCTACTGGAGAATAGTAGTTATCAAATACTGGTCTACAGGGAAGTTTTATCCTATCCAAGTGAAATAAGATAAATTAAGACAGTTACAGTGAATTGTTTTACAAAGTTAACTGTTTCTCTAACACTTTTCTTCAAACTATGTTTTCTACTGGTTTTACTTTAAATTACCACTTTATGAAATGACATTGATATTAGATATATTAGTTCTCTTTAATTTCCTACTTGGGAAAATTAACAATTAGCACCTTTTATCTGTCTGTTTTGGGGAGGGACTGTGGCTGGTTGAGAAACTGGAGCAGATGTTTAGATGCGGAACCTGGAACGAAAGCACAGGGAGGGATTTAGAAGCCAACACAGAAACACTAAAGAAGAATTGAAATACAGAAATATACGTAATGTTAAAAAAGGAATTTGTAAATTATCCACTAGAAAGATAGGAGGTTAGGGGCACCTGGGTGTCTCAGTTGGTTGTGCATCAGACTTCGGCTCAGGTCATGATCTAGCAGTTTGTGACTTTGAGTCCTGTGTCGGGCTGTGTGCTGACAGCTCAGAGCCTGAGCCTGCTTCAGATTCTCTCTCCCTCGCTCACTGCTCCTCCCCCACTCACACTCTATCTTTCTCTCTCTCAAAAAATAAATAAATAAACAAACAAATAATAAACATTTTTTTAAAGATATGAGGTTGGATTAGGGGTTCATTTGTTCATTCAGCCACTGTCTCCTCATGCCATGGTGGATGCTTTAAGGCAGTTTCCCAAATGTGCCTAATGCTATGAGTCAGCCATAGTCTAGACACACAGATTCTTACCAGAAGGGGCTATGGATCTGGAAACATCGAGAAATGCTGTTTTAGAAGATAGATGTGTTAGATTTTGTCACTGTGCTTACACCATTTATAATCTATCCTTATCTGTCTAAGCCTCAGTTTTAGTATCTGGGTTAATAAGATGAAAGGAAAATATCTTCAGAGGGTTAATGGAGCCTGTAAATTGACGAGGGTGTATATACCTTTTTCAATGTTTATTAATTTTTGAGAGAGACAGAGACCCCACACGAGCAGGGGAGGGGCAGAGAGAGGGAGAGAGAGAGAATCCCAAGAAGCCTCCACATGTCAGCACAGAGCCCAACATGGGGCTTGATCCCATGGACTGTGAGATCATGACCTGAGCCGAAATCAAGAGTCAGACGCTCAACCAACTGAGCCACCCAGGCACCTCCAGGTGTATACTTTTGACTGTGTGTGTGGATGGGGGGTGGGGGTAGCTTTGAGAAAAAAGGAAAGATAGGGGATACAAAGAATTTTTAAAATAATAATAATAAAACAACTTTATCTTTTCAAAGTTCTGTTTCCCAAGTTTATTATCTGGGTTTTATTTTTAAAGAGAATATGAAATATTCCTTGCTATATTTGTTTTTCTTTTCTTCCAAACCACCTGTTTCTTTCAAATCTTATATATCAAATCATAAACTGATACTTCTACCAGTTAGATGAGGCATTATTTAACCCAACCCCTTGTGTCCCCGACAAGTGCCATTGACAGCTGCCTTTTGGTGCCAAGCACTTTAGTTCAGAAGTGTTTGCCTAGTGAGCCAGCAAACAAATGAATCCCTAAATCTGACCCCATCTCTTTCCATGTACTATTGGCTAATCTTGCATCTGACTTCTAAGGATATTTGGAGAAAAAATAATTCACTGTTCCCTTTGATAGTTATGGCTAGGTTTTGTTTTATTTTCATGTGCTAACAAAATCCCTATTCAGAAGGCTTTCCCCTTATCTCGGCTCTAAATCCCTCGTGCTGTAGTTTAACACGCTTCTGTATTTATATATCCAGGTTATTTTTATTCAAAATAAACAAGTTGTCTTTTTGTAGTAATTTTTGGCCAGCACTAGTTTTCATCTCTGGGATAATTAGCTGCTTTCAGTGACTTATTTTTTAAATTCATTTAGCAGCAGCAACAGAAGAACCAGAAGTGATTCCAGACCCAGCCAAGCAGACAGACAGAGTGGTGAAAATAGCAGGAATTAGTGCTGGAATTCTGGTGTTCATTCTCCTCCTCCTAGTTGTCATACTCATTGTAAAAAAAAGGTAAGAACTGATTTTGTTCTGTCCCGTTCACCTGCCATTTATGTCCCTAGCTTTTAAATACATTTTTTATTCCCTTAAGCTCTTTTAAAATGGAGCAAACAAGAAGAAGAATTGAATTTTGACCATATTGCCAGCATCTGAGTCTACTTCTCATGCTTTATAAATAAATTCTTACTGGTTCCTTGCAGTTTAATTTTGGACTTAGACATATCCTTCTTGTCAAGTTAACTTTGAAATTAATGTATGAATTTAAATTTCTCAAATGCAGAGACTTGAGATATTCATTTATCTTATATTTTGAAGTGTTATTTACTCAGAATGGCAAAAGTATTTATTATGATACTTGGGTTATAGTCTGTGAATTATTTTGTACTCTTACTCTGGTTTTCTAAGTGTTGGCTACAAGTAAGATATGAGTAGAATCTAAACATTATTTTGTGAAATTGTATATTAAATATTCACTGACTAAATATTTCAGCACTTTGGTATGAAGAGTCTTTTTTTTTTTTTTAATTGAGCATTAGTCTTTTATACAATATCAACCAATATCGCCATCTTCTGGAATTACATGAAGATACTAAGACCTACTGGAATTGAAACTGAACTCTGTTCAGGAGACTAAAGTATACTCCTGCTGAAAAACATTTCAAAGTATACAGTCTTTATAATTTGATCTTCTTTCCATGTCATGGTCTGTAAGGCATTCTCTTAGAAACTGATACAACTCTCACGTCCTTCCACTCATATGTTTTAGATAATACTGCAATTTGGGAGGACTTATAAACAAGTCTTTATATGTAGAGGACAGTCATAAAATAGTTTTATGTATAGAAGTGTTTGCAATTTATGAATTATATTGAATATTAAATGATATTGCTAACATTACATTAAATCATATACTATTAGGATTGTTTTGTACTCAAAATTGTTTTGTACTCCCATATACTATTAGGATTGTTTTGTACTCAAAATAAATCATTAACATATAGATAAGACTCATACTACATGTTTAATCATTCCATCAGAGTTTATTTTAATGTATTGCCTCTTTACAATTATCCCCTGGAGATATATATGTTGGAGAAGACACATCTGCATTAGAAACATTAGGTATGCATTATAGTGTTTTGTGTTAAATTAGCTACATACGTGCTTTCCCTAATAGTGCTTTCTCTTTTTGCTGTTGTGTACCTCTGTGGTTGGAGAATACATCATAAATTGAGACAGGAATACTTAAGTATTTTAGTAATACAAATTTGCCAATCCAGATCAGTAAAATGGCTGAGTGTAACCTTCAAATCTTATGGCTCTATTTAGTTTAAATCTATATTTGGAGAGTTAACTAAACTGTTTATAGAATTAACTAAACTTTTGCTTCATGATTGAAACCATTCCAGTCCCTTCAGACCGGAAAAGAGAGAATGAAATTGGCCTCTGATTATGTCCTCACTCAGTTATAATTGGGTTAAACTTACTGGTTTTATTTGTACTATTCAACACTTATTTGTTATTGTAGCCTTCCTTATCCATGGCCCTCTGTTTCATAAATAACACACACACAAAATTGAAACATAAATTTCTTACACTATTATCAAAATAACCTCTAAGCACAATTTTACTTGTGTGGGTAAAATGCTCTGACAACTGTCTAAAATCGCATAATGTAACCAACTCATTTTATGGTTCATATTTTAAATGGATGGCCTCTCTATTAAAATGCTTAATGTTTGAGTTTTCATAATTATGCATTAATTGATTGTCTTTTGATAGAAAGTATGCCAGGGCTTTCCGTTTCTCTTCCTCACCATTACTTACCTTCATGACTGGGAAAAGTTGCAACTTTATAGATAGATAAAGTTATATATTTAGATCTATTTCCTTCCTATATATTTCATAACTAAATTACTTGAATCCCTTATCTAAGCAACTTTGTAATGACTTCCACTCATATGTAGTATGTCTCACATATATTGTGGATGATTTAATCACAAATATGTTTATTATACATACACAAAGGCATAGATTTTGTAACAGTATTGCATAGCATCAAATCTTAATCAATTCTAGTATATAATGTTTCCCTTTTAATACACAGATTTATAATAAAACTAACAAAAAGCAAACTATTTTTAGTCTCTTATGATCTTTATTTTTATGGGAAATTAAGTTTCTCAAGACTTTGTCCCTCACTGGGAATAAACCATCTAGGTATATTTCTCATGTTGAAAAAAATTTCTGTGTATTTTTGGGTTTTGTGTAAAAATATGGTTTGGAATTTAATTTAGTAAAATTCTACAGCTGAGGGTATATATAAAGTAAGTGTTTAGGGTAAGAAAAGGGATAGTGCATCTTTCAAAACGCAATGTCATTTTTTTATTTAAACGCTGTTTAATTATTTCCAAATGTATGCCATTTTTTTCATTGGTTTTGTATTATATTTTAAATGTGCAGCATGAATACATTATTAATACCCAACATAAACTTGAAGTTATGTTTCAGTACAGTAAATGTTTGTGTATGATACCATGATCACATACATCTACTGTAGAAATATCTTTGTGTATATATAGTGTATGGGACATATGTATATTCACATAATATATGTATGTACCTCTGAACCATTAGATTTAACAACTTGTTTAGAAATCTAGATGTCACTCTGCATATATTCTATATTATCCTAATACATATTTACATTTTGTATCTCAAGAAAACTAGTCAATTTAGTATACAAGTTCTATACACAGCTATTCCATCTATCATGGCTTATTGATGGTAATGGACAATATTATGCTTAACTGCATGTTGAAATACACAATCCATTTAATTTAAAATTTTTCTGGCAGCAAGAGAAATATCAGCATGCTATTTTTTCCAAATTATGTATTTTAAATTTTATTTTCTATTGCATATCTGTCTGTTTAATTGCATGGCAAAAAAAAAAATCTAACCAATGCATGAGCAAATTGAAATGCAATCAAAAAAACATGACTTTTATTTCATTTTACTTTATTTTTTAACGCACATTTTTCTGCTTTATTGAATGTGACAGAGTCACGCTTTTCATTCACCATTGCTTCTCTTTTTCCACTGTCTGTGATTTGCTTGCCAGGAGGAGCTACTATTCTTACTCCTACTACCTGTAAGTAGAAAATGGGTGATATACAACTTTACCTGTGTTAAAGATGCAGTATCCCTTTTCAAAAAACAAGAACAAAACAATTTTAAATGTTTGTGATTTTGTGATATTCCTTGGACTCTAAAACTATAAAGTTTATCCATTAACTTATTTTGTTAATCTTTTTAAAAAGGGATATTGTATTTCTGTATATTCAGCTACTTTTAATTTTATTTATAATTTTCCGCTAGTAGCTTTAGACTACAACCCGAAACATCATTTATTTGCTTAAGTCAAACCTGTATCTTATAAACATGATACCTCATACTACAAAGCAAGTCAGCTCTGACTGTGATAACATCTCTCTCCACGTTTCCAGGAATCCAGGATGGGTTATAACACCTTTGGTCTGGTCATCTAGGCAAGCAGTATGATCTTATGAAAACAAATGGATAAAGTGATACTGTTTCAATGAGAAACAAAAACATCTTTTTAGAAAAGAAAAATTGAATTCATTCATTATTACTTAAACAGGACAATGATTTTGTAAAACCAAGACCAAAATGAACCCTGTCATCATACACAAAATATACCACAGTGTCCACATATTTCCTTTTCTCTTCCAAACTCTTAGCTCAGCGACTATACTTAGGTGTGGAATGTTAGTCTGAATAAGGACAGAGAATATTGTTCACTCTATTTCTCTAGACACATTCAGTTTATTACCTTAGATGCCAGGGTATCCATCTAATCCAAAGGAATGATATAAAAAAGTATTCTTGGACATTGCCTGATAGACATATGATTCACCAAGTTTTAAGACTTAAGACTTGTGATTAAGTATGTTTGGGGACATTTATACCACACTATTTATTTTACTTGGTAAATTAAAGCAAGTTTTACAATAAAATTTGGTAAGAGTCTCAGTGACTCTATAACAGAAGTCTGCCAATATTTTAAATATTATAAACACTTGGCTTCTTATAATCTGCTAAAACAAGCAGGTGTAAACTAACAGTGCTCTTAGCTTATTGTGATGGATCATAATATCCTTGTTAAATCATGTTTGATGAAGCCAAAGGTAATTAACTGTACCATTTCATACAATTATGGAGCACTTTTCCTCTTTATAGGCCACCCATATATCCACCTGCAGAAGTTTATGCTGTTGGCTGCTTGGATAATGAAAGTCATTTGCACATCTGTCAAACTCAAGTAGTTGTAAAATGGATTGCTTAACTGTCCTGAAGTGCACTATATTTATATTTATATTTATATTTATATTTATATTTATATTTATATTTATATTATTTATATATAAAATGTTGGTTGTTCAGAGAGACAAAGCATCAAACATACAGGAATCCATAAGTATTTTTGAGAATGTCAGTAGGCTTACCATTAACCATTGATGTATCTGTAATGTTAGAAAGAGATTGCCTTTTTAGTGGATGGATAACATTTCTGTATGCTAGGCTATATAGTAGGTTATGGTCCTTTTATTTAATACTTAAGACTATTAGCAGTATCAGTCATAACTTGAAAAGTGTCACAGGCATATATCTTAAAAACTGCTTAAACATACTTAATCTAAACATATTTAGTATAAACATACCCAACCCAAATTAGAGAATTTTTAAATAAATGTAAGTAAATAAGTTAGAATACAATTTAAAAGAAAACCAGTTGTGATCTTTAACTAACATTCACCGGCATCATCATAGTGACTGTCACTCATGATCAAAACACTTTAATGTTAATTTTTGTTTTGTAGTAACTGGAATTAAAGCCTACCTCATGAGGCTGTTGTGAGGGTGCAGGTATATAGACCAAGCTGATAACGCATGGCTGACAGATATTAACAAATGTTATACCCTCCATAATTTGTCATCTAACGAAGGCTTGTGAATATGAAAACTCTTTCACCTCCATAAAACTTTTGTCATGATTTTGACAAATTAATTGCTTTTTATTTTTCCTTAATCACAATATGTGTATAAATTATATGTGTTTTAATGTAAAGCCCCAAAGTTTAAACCTGTCTTTTCTAATTGGTTTGAACTACCCATCCTCAAACTTTTAACATTATTTTTAATCCACATTTCAAGTTATGTTATTTTTATAAAGTTCAATCTCAATTTTTTGAGGGGTGAATTCATTCTTCTTGCCCAAGAGACAAAGATTGGAAGTTATTTCTTAAATTTCATTTTACTGTTTTAACACTTTTAAGTGGCAAAATGTCTGTGTTCTATTCACATTCTTCTTCTCAAATTTATAACAACTAATGTTTAACTCCTTGAGCCAAGTGGATGCTTCATATTATGGTACATTTTGTAATGTGGCATTTAAAACAGATGTCAGCGACTGGATATAGTGTGACAGTGTAGGCCTTAGGACCATACTATTCTTCACTGCTTATTAGATATATAACTGTGGACAAGTTATTTAACTTGCCTGAGTCTCAGTAAACTCATCTACACAATTAGAATCAGTGGGTTGATCTGAGA
Source organism: Hyaena hyaena (assembly GCF_003009895.1). NCBI lineage: Eukaryota > Metazoa > Chordata > Mammalia > Carnivora > Hyaenidae > Hyaena > Hyaena hyaena. The sequence goes on from NW_024081228.1 coordinate 1,207,468, forward strand.
ATCAATTGAGTTAACAAATGAAAGGTGCCAAGTATGTAACAGTCCTATTTCATCCATTCGACAAGTATTTATTGAGTGCCTGCTATGTGCCAGAGACTGCTCTAAGTGTTAGGAGAAATGGTCTTTCCCTTCATGGAACACACAGTGGGGAAACAATTAAAAGGACACTTGCACTGGAATATGATGATTGTTGTTCTAGTCAGAAAACATGGTGCTATCAAAACAGCTAACAGGGAAACCTAACCTGAGATAGGTTGTATCGGGATCAGAAAAGCCTCCCTGATGCAGTGAGACAGAATAGCTTCTTTCCATTCTTTCTGTTCTTCTAGAGGCAAAAAGAAGTTTGTAGATCAAAGAACAAATACCTTATATGGTGGTCTAGAGGTAAGTTTGGAAAGTAAAGTCTATAGACCAAAATAGGACCTGCTGATGTTTAATTTTCCCTACGTGGTTTCAAAAAATAGAACCACTTGAGAAAATGAGGAAATTTAGCATAAATATTTAGATTCATGACTTGTTCTTAAACATAATCTTAAAATCAGAAGCTGAACACTGGGATCAAATGCTAATCATCACTTAGGCAAGTTGGCCCTAAAATGGCTTTCCAATTCTTCACAGTCCCCACCCTTCCAGACATCCCTGGCAGCAGCACTCATTTGTATTACCTGTCTAATATCTGTAAGATTTTGCAGGGTTTTTACCCTATAGCCTAGAAAAAAGAGACAATAGTTCTTTCAGTGAATACGTCAAATATCACTAATAAATGATGGTGGTCGTGGTCATGGTAATGATGGTGGTGGTGGTAGTTCTTCTTATGCTTTTGTCATTGCTGTCTTATTACTAGTACTATCATTACCATTATTATTACTTCTTTAAAAAGTTAATGCCATTTGCATCCGAGAGCCTAGTTCATGACTGTCTTATATAGGTGTCAGATCTGTTGTATCCACAGATTGGGTGTTTTGGGATGTACCCTCTGAGACCAAGTACTATAATCTGGAGTAGCTCTCTAATTGCTACATTACTTTTGTAAAGGAGAAGCCCTTGAACATAAACATAACCATTAAATGAGCCTTTAAAAAAAATTTGTAGTATATTTCCTCTAATACAGATACTAATGAGAATCAGAAGAATTTGTCCTAGTTAATAACCTAGCTGAGAAATAGCATTCTTCAAACAACGAAAGGATATTTCCAAGGTACATAAACTGCTGCCATAAATATAATCTGGTTACTACAAGCTTTTAGAGTGCCTTTATTTATATTATATATAAATTGCCTAGTTAATGTGATGTAAATGTTTTATATTCCTTTAATAGTTTTATATTGCATGTTTTATGTGTAACATTCATAAAGAACCAGAATGTATTTCACATCCTTGACATAGAAGATAAAGATGTCAGTATTTGAGGAGCTCAAAAGTCTAACTCCACTGATTTCTAAATCCCTAAGTCATTTGCCTTGCATTTATAAGGCAGTTCTTCAGTGCCATGTGCTTCTAAAACATATCTTTAGGATTTGACCATGGCTGTGACTCAAGATTATGATCGTTTGTATACTGTGTCAACTTTGTATTTGCCAAACTTTTCTCAGGGTACTTTTCTTATACAGTATATAATTTTCCTATATATATGTATATTTGCCTTAAATCTAGCAGCGGCTAATTCTACAACTTTCCTGATTAAGTTTGGGTTGATGTTATAAATATGCTTCTAAATATGAAAAGCTACACGTGTTGCATTTTTACTGAATAATAAAACAGAGAATGGAGAATGGGATTTCTTTGTCTATTTTAACTGACTAGAGTGACTAGGGTAAAATAAACGTAAAAAGCTAGTCATGCTATCCCCCAGAAGAACTTCTAAAAGGTGATCAAAAGAATTAATTACCCAAGGGGAAAACCAAAACTTAGCTTTATCTTAAAATTTCCTTGGAAAACTCTACTGAGGAAGTATTTATTTGTGGCTTTAATAAAGCATAGTTATAATTTATGACTATTTTAATGATACAAGAAATGAAAGGTTTCGATTGACTGCTTGAATGTTGAAATATCCAGATGACAAATTACAGCTACGAGCAGATGTTGTTTGAATATCAAACCGAATTCCTAAAATTAGGAAATTTAGAGATTCCAAACTACAGCTTTGTATACTTATTCCTGGGTCTTCCTGAACTATTTGCTGCTGGTGTCAGCTGTCCTCCAAGCCTCACACTGGGGCTTCCCTTTTGTATTTGCCTTGGCAGCAAGCTGGCTAAAAAACGGAAAGATGCTATGGGGAACACTCGGCAGGAAATGACTCACATGGTGAACGCCATGGACCGAAGTTACGCTGATCAGAGCACTCTGCATGCAGAAGACCCGCTTTCCATCACGTTCATGGACCAGCATAATTTCAGTCCAAGATGTAAGTTCTTCATTACAGTTTTCTTAAGTTTATTTATTTCGAGAGAGATGGAGAGCAAGCAGGGGAGAGGCAGCGAGGGAGGGAGAGAGAGCTCCCAAGCAGGCTCCGCGCTGTCAGCTCACTCACAAACAGTGAGATCATGACCTGAGCCTGAGTCAGAGGCTTAACTGACCCAGCCACTGCGGCGCCCCTCTTCCTTAAAATTTTAATACGTTTTTGAAGCTACTTAAGTCACTTTGAATTCAACACATTACTTTTTGAATAGTGAGAAAAAGTACAACAGAAATGGAGGAAGCGACCAGAGAGAGAAAAAGTGATAAAGAATATTCTGGGAAATGTTCAACTTGGTAAACATTTTCAGTAGTTACTGACCCTAAAAGCATCCCTTCATTTCCTTGATCTATATCTACAACAAATTCATCATGATAAAGTTGTATGAGTCATTTTGGAATTTAATTTTAATCATGATAGGGCCTTCTTCATCTATTTTATTTTTATTTCACTGTAAGATAAATGATAGAAAAGAACATAGGTTTTGCTGAAACTGTAGATGTACCATCTCTCTAACCACTTGATTTAATAATTAATCTAAAAGGACTTGAAAGCATTTTTGTTCCCCAAACTTTTCTACCTGTTGCCTGTGTTAGTACTTTATTAGGAAGTGTGAATTCAGCAGTGTAACTATAAATATCCACTTATGAACATAGAGAAAGGATTAAATCTATTTCTTACAGTTAACTGAAAAAAAGTATTTGTAATGAATATGAGATCATTATTTCTGTAAGTACTTTGCACTTGATAGATTTAAATGGGTCCCCCTTCCCATTTTATAATCTTTATAATGTCAAGTTGGATCTCCCTGGCTTTTAAAATTGAACAGAATACTGAACTTTAATTACAGCTGCACCCTTCCTGGTGTTTTCAGATAACCCAAGCTGAAAAAGAAAATTTTACCTTTGTAAGTTATCATAATCAAAGAAAGATGAATAGTTATATCTCTTAAGAAAGTATAAATCTATTTTAAAGGAAAATGTAAAATACAACTCTAGGGCTATATATTCCTTCATGAGCTTTGTTTTCCTACAGTGCCCAATGATCCTCTTGTGCCGACTGCTGTGTTAGGTGAGGCCCTAATTCTTTATCATACTTTCTTGCATGGATCACACATCCTTGCATGAGTTATAGCTTTGTCTACACAGTAATTATCCACAGTGTAGGAAACAGCTTGATTTTGAAAATTAAGTCCTAATCTTCTCAAAGAAAGACCTAGTGGTTTTCAAATTGGTAAGATGCTTTTTAAAACCAATGTATTTTTAAATTCTTGGTTCTTTTAGATTTGGAGCCAAAGTACGGTGGCCCTCAATATATGACTGATATACTTGCATATACTAACTTTTTACTAACTGACATATATATATATAGGCAAGTTAGTAGAAAGATCCCAAATTCCCAAATGCACACATCTTAGGGACCAATGCTACCGGAATAACTAGTTTTTATATAAAGATCTACATAATGGAGAGAGTTTCTCAATTCTCCTAAGTTTATAGCAGCTAAAGAACACGTTTCCAAGTAAACATTAAAAATGTGTGCATTTGCTTTAGTTTTGTCTTTATTAAGAGTTTATAAATGCAGGTAAAGTTGCTATAATATTGGTGTGGAGCTTTGCATTCTATATATGCATCTTACATGATGTGTCATCCTTCAAGAAATCAAGACTAAGCCAACATTTACCACGATATATCTCAGACAAGCGGTATTGCTAGTGATGAATAAGGCCTTTGCAAATGTAAAATTAATGTTTAATCAACTGTATATTTAAGAATGGAATGAGTTTCATTTCAATTTGTACTCTGTTCCTTGACTAATTTTGCACCAATGATTCATGACCAGCTTGCTTATATGTTAACAAGTTCTAGGTCAGTTTTATCCTAGTGTTTCTAATATTAAAGGTTTAACCAAAGAAATATGGAAATTACCAGCTAAATGTATCTTAAAAGCTCCAAATTCTCTCATTAAATATAAAAATTTAAGTTTCTTGCAAGCACAAAACTTTATCTTACATTTTATGCATGTTTTTGTTATCCATGTATTCAACATTTAATTACATTTTAAAAATATTTCTGGAACAATACAATTAATTCAGTTAAGTGAAATACACTCCTCTTTTACTAAAATAATTATTAAACTTATAATTTTATAATATAAAGAATATATATTCTAAAAAAATCTGAAAGTCAATGTTCTCTTTCTCTGACTCTCTTCTCCTTTGATGTCCACACCAATAATGATGGGGAAGTGAACGGGGGAGTTCATCCCAAGAGGTAGCCCAATCAGTTAGGGAGGAGCCAGGAATCATGATCATTGGGATGGCACCAAATGCCTTTGAAAATGTCATCTTCTGTTGAGCAAAATGCTGCACAATGCTGTCACCGTCAAATTAATAAGTAAAGTTCAATTAAAATATTAAAAACCCACTGAGGAAAAATTAGTTATCTAAATGTTAAACTTTTATTACATTAATATTTTAAGAAAATGTTGAATTGGGTCCAAGTCGCGATTCTCCAGGGGACTCACAATATGAACCCATGAAAGTGCCTTACGTCTTTGCTTTCCCATCTGTAAACTTTTACACAGGTTTATAAGGAGAAGATGAGATAATGTATATGAGTTTTACAAACTATAAAGTTTAAAAGATTATTATTATAATTTTCCCTGTGAAAAGAGTATGTTTAAGGAAGGCTAGAGTTAACACAATAGTCATAAAATCTCTTCATATAAACAGTTGTTATGCATTCTATTTCATTTTGAAAGTCAAGCTGGTTTTTTTAAATGTTCTTTAAAAGCTAAATCTCATTAATCATATCAGATTTAGAAATGATTTGTTGCATTTTTCATCATTCTTGGAATCATGGTATTTACAGTTATTTTCCATCCACTTGATTTTGTATTTGTAAAGCAATTTTTGAAATCACTTCAAATATTGCTTGATATTAATACCTACTTACTGATTTTAAAAGCACTTAGAAACTTTTCATATTGATTCATATTTTTGCTTTTTTGTGTTTTACTGCTTCATTGGGTTAAAGTCCCTATAACTGGTAAGTATATTGCAAAGGATTCTAGAAAAGTTTTCCATCAAGGAAATATTCGAAGTTATTATTCTTAAATGTGTAATAAGGATAATGATTGGAGCATGTACTCTCACTACCAGTGTCATTTTTAGGTGGTGTGATGAGGAGAAAAATGTATCGAGATTAATAATTCATATGTGATTATTTTAATGAATACTGCTCATTGTATTAATGTGTGAAAGCATAATGCAAAACAAAAGGCATTGTCTGTTTCATACTGGACGTCTCATGGGAGATTTGAAATATGAGTGACTACTTTGTTTTTCACTGAGCCTTCTATAATTGTAAACATTCCACTGCTTCAGCAGGTATGACATGAGCTGTAGCACTGCTCCGCACAGCCCAGGCTACCGTACCTCGGCTTGGGTGATTCCATTTTGCCTTCCCAGAATTATCTGTCCTCTTCTCATCCTAAGCTGTGTTTTCTGTGATAGTGCCCAAATCAGTGTCTTCTGAATTTAATTTATATGTTAATCTCTGTGTCAATTTATTGATTGTAATATTTTAGCAAAGAGAGACCAATTGAGTGTAGCCTCGTAGGAAGAAGAGGAAACTCAGGAATCATGTTTGTTAGTGAATGTTTGTGTGTAGAGGGTGGACAAAGCCTGGGTAAAAAACATTAATTCAGTTGAGTGGTTAGGTCACAGAAGAATCCACCAGGGGTTTGGGGGATTCACTGTGATATTTTTAGAAGTAAATGCAAAGATTTTTTTTTTTTAAAAAGGCATTCAGCCTAACAAGGGAAAGTAAAATAAATGCAATCAAACTAAATTGTAGAAGCACACAAATCTGATTGTGCGGTTCTTTTTCTTTCCCTTCTCCAGGAAGAAAAAATGTTTATCATGGGGACAGCAATTCATTTTTTGCCATATCCTATTTGTAGAGTTGGTGATAGAACAGGCAAATGTACCAGCACTTGAAATCTGTTTCACTGTTAATTAAATATCGTTCTCTACAGTATGCATTATCATTAAAAACTAAAATTCCCCTAAGAGTGTACTTTCTCTTCTGTTAATGAATATGGCAGTATAAATGCTTTCCAAAGTAACACCCTTAAAAGAGTTGTTTTTATTTTTATTTTTTTTGAAAGTGGTAAGTTTAAATGTGATAAATATAAGCATGCTTTTTCTCATTGTAATGATTAGTGCTGTGGTCATTAAAATAATATTTATTCTTCATAGGTATAATGTTCTTGTTCATTTCTTCCTTATGACATAAAGAGAGTTGAAAGTTTCATTTTAAGCTAATGACACAATTGGGATGGGGCCTACACTTAAACGTGAGTGGTGAGGGATTCTGTTTATTTTAATTGATTCATTCACTGAAATATTTATTGAATGACTGCTTTGCACCAGTCAGCAGGAGTAAAAAGAAAAATATGACTGTATCTCCATACTTTAAACATTAATAATTTAGTAAAAAAAACATCAGTAAACAAAGTATTGAAATGTACAGTAAGTGAAATGACACGTACATGAGGAGGCCATGGAAACATAAAGAAGGAGCTATGTAGTTAAGCCTGAATGGGCCAGGAAAGAATTGCAGAAGAACTACCTACACATTTTGCCCCAAGGATATACCCTAGTCTCTTTCACACAATGGCCAAAAATGTCAAAATATATTTACAATAAAAGCAGCAACCATAACAATAAACCAAAGGGGTAGAGACTGAGTCTAAATGCACATATAAGCTGGCTAGCAGACATAGTGGGGCCCGGGGATGATTCTGTAGAATGCTCATGCTTCCCAGTCTGGAGTGTACCATTCTAAGTGCCCCAGGGGGGCATAGTAGGCCCACAAGACTAAGGAGAGCAGCCCTATGGGGATGGGTCCCTTAGATTGGGTCCATGAGTGAGGTTGGGATATGGTTGGGAAGGAGTTTGTTCAGTTTACTCAACGATGAAAACACCTCTCCAATTGACAACTTGATCTTCTGGTCCTACTCTATGCTGCTATGACTGCAGCTACAAGAAAACGGAAGAACTCAGCAAAGTCTCCCACTTAGACTTTCTAAAAGTGGATCAGATGTCTCTACATCTCACAGCATCTGTTATCGTGCTGATATAAGCATAATACACTCTGACCTTATACCTTGAGCTGATATAAAAGGGCTTTGTCTTTATAGAGAAGTTGGCCCAGATCTATGCTGTATTTCTTTTTCTTCCTCCCGTTATCAGAAAAATCTTAAGTTCTTACAAATTTCTTTGCATAGATATATATTAAACAAGATAACTTTGTCTCTTTTTTTTAATCTTTTGGAATCTGAAAAATGCCAGACGAGAACCACAGTGCTACAGCTGAGTCCAGTCGTCTTCTAGATGTACCTCGCTACCTTTGTGAGGGGACAGAATCCCCTTACCAGACGGGTCAGCTGCACCCAGCCATCAGAGTTGCCGACTTACTGCAGCACATTAATCTCATGAAGACATCAGACAGCTATGGGTTCAAAGAGGAATATGAGGTAAAAGTTTCAATATTATGTTAAATTGTATTTCTAATCAAAATTGTGGAATTTGACACTTTTCCTTCCCTTTAACCTGACAAGGAGTGGAATACTCTGTAGACCCTCTAATCTTGTGTCATGAGAATATACTCAAATGTATATATGGGGAGAGGGCAGAGAAAGAATTGAAAGGGCAGTTTCTGGGGATATATCTGAGTCTAAATCCACTTGAAGAATTCTTCAATGTGTGATTCCAGAATTTTACTCTTGCTATTTAAAACCTGCTTCATTACACCTTTTATTTCCCCACTGACAAATCTATAACAGGAAACTTTGAGTTCCACTGTATCATTACCGATTCTGCCATTTGAATGATGTAATCGGTAGGTACTTCATTGCCTCTTTGCTTATTGACCTTCTGTTGAGAAGTGGGGTTAATCTTTGTCCTGCTCGTCACTCTTAGTAGTCTTGGTGCATTGTTGGTTGAGAGTGACCGGGAAGAAAACAAAGCACTTCAAATCCAAAAGAAGGATTGGGAAATTCTTCTTCCAACTTTATTTCCCCTTCCTACTCAATCCAAAAGACCAAGATTGTTACTGCACAGGAAGGAATTTAAACTGAATATCTCAATACACATAATATAGTAAGAAGGAAAAAGTTCTTTTGACACTCTTCACTTACGGAGAAATAGCAGTCTGGGTCATAGAAGGAAGTTCCTCCACCACCATATACCTACCACCATACACACATATTTAAAGTGAAAGAATCCAAGCAGTACATGACCATCTAAAATACACTCAACTTAATGAAGAATCTTCCAAGCTCTGTATTTTATTGACTGATTGCTTGTATACCTGAGTTTGGGAGTGAATAAAATTAGCTTTGAATTTTGCAAGTTGGTTTTAGACATATACCGGAAACACTAGGCTGTGACAACAAAATAGTGTAAGGAATTATAATATTCTGCCAGAGCTGGGTTGTTTTTTTTTTTTTCATTTCATGTGTATTCCTGTGTACCTCACTTCAAAAACCGTTGACTCTTTGAAGACCCCATTTCCTGTGTTGAGCAAAGTTTAAGCTTTACTGCAAAAAGAAATCTATACCCGTATTTTAAATTGCTGCATATGGTAATTAAACCAATCAGCAAAGTCATCTGTTCCAAGATTCTTGGATATGGTGACTCTTTTAATTTTCATATGGTCCCTTGTTGTACATTCTCAGTCCTTTTCATGATCTTCAAAGGAACTGAAATGTGATGTATTGCACACGATTTAATGAATAATTATGGGGGAAAACAGATTTTCTTTTTCCTGCTATAAATGCTAAAGGAAAAACAGTTGAAAGATACTCATTAAAAGTAGTTTTGAAGTTTTGATGCTTTCTCTGCTTCCATCTCTCAGAGTTGTAGCTATCTTAAATTTGAAGTAGTTTCAAGATCCTTTTTTTTTTTTTTCCTAAAGTTGTTTTTTGTCCTCCATTTGAACTCAGTCCCATCCAAAATGAACAAGCAGGAGTCCAACAAACAAGCTTTGAGGTCTGAAAAGAGAACTTATTTATCGCTCTAGGACTTCCTTCCTCCCTGAGGAAAGTGGCTTGTACTATTTTGATCATCAGAACAGATAAACCTCATTCAAGAAAAGGAGATAAATTCAGTTGTCTTGTTACTTTCTTTTTTTTTTTTTCCAGAGCTTCTTTGAAGGACAGTCAGCATCTTGGGATGTAGCTAAAAAAGATCAAAATAGAGCAAAAAATCGATATGGAAACATTATAGCATGTAAGTTCTCGTACAATTCTTGGTGAATGTAAACATTGTGTGTATATGGTTTTAAACTTTAAGAGAGTCCTGGAGGGTGGCACATCTGTTTATAAAGTAATCTGTTTAATATTAAAACAGCATTGGCTATTGGCAGTGACTCTGAAATTATCATGATCTTCATTAATTAAATTGACTCAGACTCTTCACCCTGTGGAGATAACGTGCTGTTTGATTTTGTTTGCAAAGGTAGGCGTGAGGGTGTTATTGACAGCTGAGAATATCAAAACAATAAAAAAGAAAGGTCTTTTCAGTGATAAATTGCTATAACACCTCTACCAAACTTATTCAAGGCGCGAGTGTTATTCTTTCCACATAACCTTTATTTTTTCCTTGGAGCCAGTGTCTGATCTCCTGTTGCTATGTTGTTTATCATTAGGGACTAATTCCTCATTAAGTCTTGAAGATGTATACATGGGATCAATAAATTAGTTGTCGTATGAAACCACAGAACAGTAAGGAAAGTAACATACTTTAGCTTGTAACTAGCTAGTGGTATGATTTACTCATACCACTCAATTCTCAATTTAAATTATTTTAAAATATCTTCTGAATACATCAGAATTCAACCTTGACCCTCAAGAACTAAGAAGTTGAGAGCGGGGAATCAAAATTCACTCTAGTTCTGTGGCTCATTTTCTCTAACGTGCAGTAGGAAAGGATCCCACCTTTCCTAAAACCATGTCTAGGAAGCAAAATTCAAAGTTAGAGTTCAGTTCTTTAGACAAATCCAAGACTCAAATGATGATTCATCAGGTATTAGCACGTTCCCTAAAAACTTCCTAAGTGTAAAGATGCTAGTCATTGAGCTTTATTAACAGAATATCTTAATAAGTAATGAGCTCATTAGACTTCCTGTATTTCTTTAAAAAAATTTGAATAGTATTTTATTATGGATAAGCTATTAATAACCACTGAATTATTTTAAGTCTCTCCCAAGTCACTGTCTCAGCACAGAGGGTGAATTTAATATTTTATTTTTAATTTATTGTTTGATTTAAAACTTTTTATTTTATTATTTATAGTAATTTCCTTTATTATTTAATTATTAAAAAATTTTAGATGACCATTCCAGAGTAATTCTGCAGCCTGTGGAGGACGATCCTTCTTCAGATTACATTAATGCCAACTACATAGATGTAAGTATTTTTACACTTTAGTGTGCCCAATTTGTTGGCTTATATATGTGAATCTTTTTGCTTGTTATTACCTATAAAGTGATTGCTAGCTTTTTAAAATAAAGAACAAACTGTACACTTTTCCTTGTTCTACGTCCTAGTACTTACTGACGTTGTTGTGCTTTCTTTCACACCTGACTTTGGTTTGGGCTGTAGATTTGGCTGTACAGGGATGTAAGTACCACTATATGTAAATAACAGCACCCTATTATAAATATTTACTATAACTACTTTTAATTACAGTTATTACTAATGCTTAATACTAGTTATCTCTGCATGCTTCACCTAATTAGCCTCATACAGTATATCTATGTCATTTTTTTGTAACTCCTTTACATGTGTGAAGATCTATTTTACCTCCTTCCCTTTTCTATGTTTAGAAAAACAGGACCATTTTTAGCTTTTGACAAGTTAGTATGTACTCGAGTTTTATTTGTTGATGATTTCTGTTTCTGGCTTTTATTCTTACCCTTCCCCAAACATGTGAGAAGCTGGATAGTATGATGTGTATTAGTGTTTCTGAAATTTTACTTTTTATATTTGACTTCTGATGTTAAAAATGGGTAGGAAGACTATTTTGTGGTGTGTGGTATTGGCTTGTAAAGTATTAAAATTACTTAGGCAAAACAATGACTAAATTACATTTGTAAAATACATATATCACACATATATATCGAATCATGCATATCAAAAAGTTTCTTTTGATCCTATGTTCCACTGTTACATTTTGGTTACAAACATCTACATGCAAATTGTTTATTTAATGGAAAGTAATTACCAAATAAAAGATAAAATATTGTCAATGAAACAATGATACTATATTACATAGAAGAAGGACAGGCCCTTTATTCATATTTCCTGGGTCAGAATCATGCTGGAAATCTTGGGAATCTCACTCACCTCTCTATGCCACAATTTCCTCATCTTTATTGTGAGAATAATAATAATAGTACTAATCTCATCATTTTGTTATAAGAAATAAAGTAATGCATTAAACATTTAGCACAATGCCTAGCAAATATTAAGCACTCATGAAACTTCAACCATTTGTTAAATAATTCAAACCTAGGTGTGCTGAGGTTAATCAGTTCAAAACATGCATTAATTGTTAGGCAAAAGTTGGAATTATCAAATATTACAGCATACATGTAGTATGCATTTATAGGTATATAAGAGATATGAAAATGAGGCCCCAACTTTTTCTGATTTCCATAACTAAGAAGTGACATTTGTCACATTCACTAACTTCATGTTTTATAGTTATTTTGTGAACTGTCACTATTTATATACTATTTATATAATTAACTTTATCTCATATAGTCTCTGAGTATACTGGTTAATATTCTGATCATCAATTTACTCTCATTTAATATTTTAGGTCTATCAGACATCTCAAAAGAGAAAGCGAAGCTAATAATAGTCCACTCTTTAGAATTAAAACTTCAACAGTTTTCTGACAAAATAGGTACTTGGTCCTACCTCTTCGGTTTAACCTTGGTTTTCTGCCAAGATATATACACTGGAGCCTCGTTATAACACTACTTTCTGGTTCATATGATAAAACTCTGTGTTCTAAATGAGACTCTGTTGTTATCCAGTCTTTTTGTTAAGACCCCAGTGTATTTTGGCTGATTACTACACGATTCCTTTATGTTCCCTTTCCCATTAGTTCATTATACTTATAAAAGAGTCTTCTGTCTTGGTAAATTTTTCATGAAAAAAAATGGGAGATGAAATGCTTTATAAAGCTTGGAAAAACTTTTCCATGAAAAGTCATACTATTTGGTATTAAGAGGAGATTGAAAACTTCAAAATTTGCGGCAGGATCATGCTCCACCTATTATTGAGGATCTCAGTTTACATGCATTTATATGTGCATCAAGATGCCCACACCAAAATGCGGACAAATTGTACCACAGGCTTTTGCTAAAGTCCTTTGATAAATACAAAACAAATTCAAAGCTTAACCTTATTGTACCATTAACAGTTTTGCTAATCATGATGTACTGGAAATCATATCAATTGAGAGCAACTAACAACTTATTTCTTATCAGGAATAATTTCTTTGTTGAAATCGTATTAAATGTTTAAGCACCTAAATCTCTTGGCACACTAAAAAGAAATAAGTGCTAAAGTTTTTGTTCAGGATACGATGCATTTTATTTAAAACTCTTTTTTCCCTATATATGTGTGTACCTGTAATTATGTGTGTGTAAATTAATATTATCAACACACACAAAATAGTTTTGGCAGATTCCTGAACATATTATAGTACAGGAATATTCTCAAAAATATCTCAGCAGGACTTTGACTTCATGCACACATGCATTGTCCAGCTCTAACATTGGAATGTTCTGTTATTTTTTTATGGTTCTAATATGTCGTTGTCCATCTGTAATGAAGTGTGTTGTCCTTTTGGATGATAAGATGAGAATTAATATTTTTGAACACAATTTGCCAGGAATGAATGACTAAAGATTAACATGAAGGCATAAACATTTTAGTAAAACCAAACAATATCTATGAGGTTATTCCTTAGCAAACAAAACTCAATTATGCAATCTATATTCTAATCTGAACCCTTAAAACATTTAATTTTTGTTTTATGTTTACCTTTCAGATAACCTAGGTTTGAGAAGTGAACTATGAGTTCACTACTCATTTCTGGACTTTTTACTATAACTTAATCTTAACAGGTGGTTGTCTTCATCTTTTTATGCCTTCATTCATTTATTTCTGATACTGATGTAAGATGATAACCAATTTGTTCTCCTGTTTTAGGGCTACCAGAGACCAAGCCACTACATTGCAACTCAAGGTAAAACATTGCCCTTTTAAATGATAAAAAGCAACCAAACTCGCTTATTCGTCCATAGGCTGTTTTTTGCAATTTTATCTGACTGAGCTGGGAAAATATCAGATCTTCTGAGACTGCTCTTTATTCATTTGTATAATACACATTGCTTTATCTGTGTAAAACATATATAAAGTAAAGCTTGATTTATTTTTTGATTAAAAGTAAACAAGAAGCTGCTGATTTGCGACTTGGGTTTCAGTATGCCGATGTCCCAGAACACTCGTCAATAATGCTGGACAGAGGAATTAATTCTTTTGATGAAAGCAAGAGAGGTCTCACCTTGGATAAGTTGCCTTTTTGTGTGTGTGTGTGGCATAGCCTGTGGCCTGGAATGGGGTAATACCCAAGACCGATATTGTTATAATGAGATGTTAGGCTGTCTTCCAGCAAAGTTTTACAGGCTACGATGGAGACAAAACCAAGGGCGAAAGGGAACTTCGTCACGTTCATTCTGTGTAGAAAATATAAAAAGGCAGAGAAATCTTGTTACACTGGCACACTGGGGAATAAGAGCATCCTTAAACTCCTTCAGTTATCTCTCCAGATTGACCACTGGCCGTCAGAAGCCTGCACAGTTACTTATTTCTTAAGAGAAGGAAGTAAAACAAAAGCTATGTTTGCTCTTTTGACAGAGGTCATTTTCTAAGTATTTTCACATACCTTTGGGTTAATTGAGTTGAATTGTAAGTTCTTGAAAGTTAGAAAGATCATCCGTGGTGAACCATAGTCTAGTTTCATGGGGGGAGGAGGTTGTTTTGTTTTAATTTTTTTAATTATTTATGTTTATTTATTTTTGAGAGAGAGAGACCGAGCGCGTGTGGGGGAGGGGCAGAGAGAAAAGGAGACACAGAATCCAAAGCAGGCTCCAGGCTCTGAGCTGTCAGCACAAAACCCTACGCAAGGCTCAAACCCACGGACTGCAAGGTCATGACCTGAGCCGAAGTCGGACACCCATCCAATTGAGCCACCAAGGAGCCCCAGTTTTGTTTTATTTTTTTAATGGCACTGAGTAGAGTATAACCCAGTAGGTGATCTCCTGTCTGGAGGTGATAACGTAAGGTTGAGATGTTTGCTTATAAGTATGGATGTTTCTTCATTAACCCTTAAAAATGTACTGTTTCATAAATGATGTGGGTATATCTAATTGGTAATATATGCTGTTTGGTAGATAGTTGTATAAGACTTCCTATTTTTTTCTACATGTTTGAAGATGCATCAGACTAACTTAGTGACAGATATAAACAAGCTAGAAACTAGTGATAACTTCTTCTGAATGGAAAGTATAAAAGGCAAATTGAAAAAAAAAAATGTTGTATATGCCTATGTTTTTGCTATAGTGTGAATTTAGATACAAACTGAATTTAAGTAATTTTGGCAACTTTTTGTGTTAGACCTTATAAATATATACTTCTTACCACTTCTTGTAACTACAAAATTTCTCTGATAACATAATATTCAAATTAATTTTTCAAAGGCCCAGTTCATGAAACAGTATATGATTTCTGGAGAATGATCTGGCAAGAACAGTCTGCCTGCATTGTGATGGTTACAAACTTAGTTGAGGTTGGCCGGGTAAGAGAAAAAAAGATTCTTTTTCTTATTTCACACAACATGAGTGTAAATTGAGTAGCCAAACATAAAACACTTAGAATAGAATCTCATTTAATTGTGTTAAAAAATCATAGGCATAGCATTTCAAATGAGTTTTCCCAAGTGGACCTTTGATGGCTGAGAAACTGTTTGATTTCTTATTGAGTAATAAAAGAAACTTTAGAAATTTTATATTAAATTCCAGTTGCATCATTGGGCATATATATTGTAATGAGAGTATGCAAAGTTTTTCCATTTATTGTGTAATAGATTCTTTTATCTCATCTATAGATTTTTTAACTATATTTTTACTATAACCTAAAGAGTGACCACTGAAATTAAATCATCTTGGTTAATGTGTACTCAAGTCTACCAATATACCCTTTTTGTCATTTAGGTTAAATGCTATAAGTATTGGCCCGATGATACTGAAGTTTATGGTGACTTCAAAGTAACTTGTGTGGAAATGGAACCACTTGCTGAATATGTAGTTAGGACATTCACCCTGGAAAGGGTAAGTACCCTAAATCTGTCTTATAAAATATGTATATTGAAACAGTTTTTTTCTCTTAAAGCTCCTGTCAAGATTTGTTTTTTGATTATACTATAAAATCCATTCATTCATTCATTCATTCATTCATTTATTCATTCCACAAATATTAGTTGAGAGCCTGCCATGTGCCAGGCATGTTTATAAACCTTGGGATACATATTAAATACATAAATGCTTTCTATTTTGTTTTTTTTTTCCTTTCTTTTTTAAAAAATTTTATAATGTTTTACTTATTTCTGAGAGAGAGAGGCAGCATGAGAAGGGGAGGGTCAGAGAGAGAGGAAGACACAGAACGTGAAACAAACTCCAGGCTCTGAGTTATCAGCACAGAGCCTGATGCAGGGCTTGAACCTACGAACCGTGAGATCATGACCTGAACCAAAGTCGGATGCTTAACCGACCGAGCCACCCAGGCACCCTGAATGCTTTCTATTTCGAAAGGTGATCTACAATCATGTGAAAAATCATAAAACTAGAAAATCAGAGAAAAATCAATAGAATGGGAAAAATTTAATATAAGCCAAAAAACAAAAAAAGAATAAATTAGACAAAATCTAGTTCCTTAAAAAGATCAACGAAAGAACTAAACCACTGTTGATTCTAAATGAGAGATAATCAAAACTATGCAATCTTAGAAAACACAAAAAGGGTATAACCCTAATTATACTTGCTGTTCGGAAAGCAATACAAAATATTAAGTGTAAACTTGGAGATACATTTTAGTCTAAATACCCTTGTATTCTAAGAAATAATAATTCTCAAAATTTGACCAGAGAAAACTTAGAAACGTGAATAGATGATAGAAGAAACTAGAATCTTAAAGATTACCATGAAATTGCACTATTGTTTTATAGTTGAGGTTTCTTTAATCTTTAAGGAACAGCAAATGCTTTTGTCAGTAAAACTATTAAGACCATAGAAATCCATTAAAACCAACCTAAGTATATTCTAATTCTCTTAAGTTTATTTATTTTGAGAGAGCAAGTGGGGGACGGACAGAGAGAAAGGAACAGAGAGAGAGAGAATCCCAGGCAGGCTCCTCCTCGCTGACAGCACAGGGCCTCATGCAGAGTATGAACTCAACGAACCCTGAGATCATGACCTGAGCTGACCCCAAGAGTCGGATGCTTAACCAGCTGAGCCACCGAGGTGCCTCTATTCTAAAAGCTAGCATAACTGTGATAACAGGACAGATCAAGATGGCACTCTTTCACACTCTTCTCTCTGCCCTTTTTTAAATCTCTCTCTCTGTGTATGTACACTTTGCAGACCAATTTCTTTTAATTGAAAAAACTTTAAACTAAAGTATTGAAAATTTGAAACCCAATGTGAATGAAGAAAATGTCACACCATGATCTATAATGATTGTTTTCTAGGAATGCAAGGATATCACCCCTGTGGTAGGAATCTAGCCGAATATTTCATCACGTCTTCCTTAAAGGAGCAAAACCATATGATTTTATTCATAGATATTGAAGTACTTTTTTTACTTTTACTTAAAAGACATTTATAGAAATAATCTGTATTAGGGAAATGAGGGGGCAACTTAAACATGGTAAAGGTGATTCAACAGTAACTAGTAGCATGCATATTAAGGAGTGCAAACCCTAAAGACGTCACTATTTAATCAGGAGTGTGATGTGGATAATCATTCTCACGTATTTAAAAGTTGGAGAAATTCTAGTAAATGAAATAAGACAACAAAAGAAATAAATTACTTAACTATTAGAAAAGATAAAATTATTTTTACATGAAATTATTTCATACTAAGAAAACTAGAGATAATATTTTGAAATAGAACTGATAATCTTTTAAGTGGCTAATTTAAGATAAATATTCATTAATGTTAGCTTTTTTTGTATATTAGCAGTAAACAGTAGTAGACATTAAAAAATCTCTTTCACAATGATAAAAATTTCTAAAGTATCTAAGAATATATTCAACAAGGATATAGGTCTTAAGTCACCAAATCCTCAAAAGTGTATTAGAGGACATAAAATAGGATCTGAATAAATAAATGGAGATGTACCATGGCCTAGAATCGGAATATTTTATATTAATACCACTTTATGTAGTTAATGTGATACTAATTGGAACATCATTGGATTTTTAAAATTTCTTTTCTTGTAATTTAGAATTGGAAAACAGAAGTTTGTTTTTTTTTAAAAAAAACATGTATTTGAATATTACTTAGAAAACTTTAAATGAAAAGCAATAAGAGAGTGTGCATTGCCAGATATTAAAAAGAACATTTTACCGAAGTTGACTAACAAGAACAAGGCCCTTACAGCAAGCAACTCCAGTCAAAGGATTAATATGAAGGAGGGGTAATTGTCTGAAATCAGGTCTCAGAACAATTTTTTAAATTTATTTTTTAGGTGGGGCACCTGGGTGGCTCAGTCGGTTGAGCGTCCGACTTTGGCTCGGGTCATGATCTCACAGTTCGTGCGTTCGAGCCCCGCATCGGGCTCTGTGCTGACAGCTAGCTCAGAGCCTGGAGCCTGCTTCAGATTCTGTGTCTCCCTCTCTCTCTGACCCTCCCCTGCTCATGCTGTCTCTATCTCTCTCTCAAAAATAAATATTAAGAAAAATTTATTTTTTAGGTAAGCTCTGTACCCAACATGGGGCTTGAACTCATGACCCCAAGATCAAGAATCACGTGCTCTACCCACTGAGCCACCCCAGATCTTAGAACAATTTAGTGATCTTCCTCACTAGAGTTGACTTGAAAAATAGTAAAGAAAGTGATTTGTTAGTTGCATGATTCATGAAGACGTTTATCATTGTCACTATTATAATTACCTGTTGAGCCCTGCTGTGTGTAGAGTATCATGTAAGAACTTGAACTAGAAAGAATAAGACTTGATCTCTGGCTTCCACAGGTTGTGGTGTTATTGGTCCATCTGTCTAGGACAGAATCTCAACTTACTCAGTGTGTTTCATTTATTACAGAGCATTTTTCTCCCTTTAATGATTGCACAAATGAGATGGAGATATCACAGATAGAGTGCAGTTGGAATTACCTAGATTTTAGTGAGGTTTTTCGGCTACAAATGTGGATTCTTAAAAATAAATTCTGCAGCATTCTTTCTATGCTCTCTAAGCTGTGCTACTACAATCTATGGGCTTCTTTTAACCGAAAGGTAAAATCTTTGAACTGTGAATTTAAATGTTCTCTTAAATTATCCCAATAGGAGAGCTGGCATAACAACGAGGCTTCCCTTTCATTTTGTATTTTTGTTACTATAGGTAATACTCTGTGCTGCATTGTTTCATAGAATTAGGAAACACCGTCTGCCCAAAGAACAGGGTAGCTGTCTGTATATTTTTGCGAAACAATCTAGAGTAGCACTGTCCTGGAAAATCCCTTCATGCTGTGCTTCAAAACCATTTTCAACATGGATAAGCAAGGCATTAAAATCTTTTTGAGGCGAGAAGCTAGAAAGTTGCTTTTATTCACCGCTTGAAAACTCGGTGCTTGGGTCAATAGGGCAGCATTTTAGCTTTCCCGTTTTTCCCTCTTCTAATAATTTTATGTGTTGTCATCCCAAGTAAGGAACGGACTGTCAAGGGTAAATAAAATTTACAGAGTTATAGAACTGAGCAAGATGCCTAATTTCCTTTCTTTGGCAGTTATCTGACAATCAAGATAAAGCTCCTGGGCCAGATAAAGCTCTTGTTTAGATCCCCTAAAAAACATGATCTTTGGTATAGTCTTCATTGTTTTTTTCATTGTCAACCAGGTCTAGTGCCTGTGATTGTGTTTAATGGCTTTATTCTGGTTCTTTGGAAAACACTTCTTTACATGTATGCACAGAGGGGGTACAATGAGATCCGTGAGGTTAAGCAGTTCCACTTTACCGGCTGGCCTGACCACGGAGTGCCGTACCACGCCACAGGGCTCCTTTCCTTCATCCGGCGAGTGAAGTTCTCCAACCCTCCCAGTGCTGGCCCCATCGTCGTGCATTGCAGGTAAGTGTTGGACCAAATGGCCTTGACTGTCTACAGCCAGCCTTTTCAAGGCAGCAAGAGACTCAAAGCACAAAGCAAAGGCCTGCTTGCAGGGTTCCAGCTTACGTGTGTTACAGGTAAGGGAAAACAGCAATAAAATAAAAGTTAGCTAGGAGGAGGACATATAACAGAAACTGAAAAAAATAAATACATTCATCCTAATGTGTGTAGTGCTGCTCACAAATGGGAGTGTGGAAACTCTTTTAGTAGCAACATCTGTGTTTGGGGGTTGTTTCTTTATACTGCTTTTACAAACTCCATATTGTATGGAATGATAGGTTAAAATAGAGATTTCTTGCCAATCTAGTAAATTCCCAATAGAATCCCAGCTTTTAAAACTAAATTTCAGACATACAGAGTAACTAAATGGCCTAAATTGCAAGAATTTGTGCTATAAAACAGCTATTTAAGAATTTAAAACAAAAAATAAAAACCATCCATCAGAGGACCTTGAAAACTACATCAGTGAGAGCCAGCAAATATGTGCCAGAAAAATGTGAACATTATATGCAGGCTTCCTTCTGATTAGAAACGTCTCTTAAAACAAGCATTCAGAGACACTAAAAGCAAATTACATGGCCTCATTTTGAGATGTGAACAGAAAACTATGTACTGAATCTGAAAAGCTTTTCCTAAATGCTGCACACCATTCTCAAATACTATCCCCTCCAAGCTACATAATAGGTTGTACTTAAGCATTTTTTTTCTCAAAGTACAACCTATTCAGAATTTAAATGACCATATATAAAAGAGGGGAAACAACACAGAGAATGAAATAAAAGTAAGGCATTCCATAAGGATCAGATACTATACACCCTGAAAAAAAACATCTTCAGTCCTCCTCAAGAAATCTGATGTACTCTTCAATTACTTTCCTGTCTCAAACCCTGGGAACAGTGATTGAGAAGATGGTAGGCAAAAAAAAAAAAAAAAAGGAAAGAAAGAAAGAGAGATACAGTATCTTCTACTTAAATTTCTTAAAGAACAGTGAGTTTGAGAAGTGACCAAATCTGGACAACAAAGAAATAATGTTAATAGCCCATCTATGCATTTAGAAAATGAGATAAGTGGGTTTTCAATTCAGGAGTGTCTTGACTTATCATAGAGGTTTACTTTCCTATGAACTGCTTGCTTCCGAAGCCCTCCAAGATTCTCAGAGACTCTCTTGGAAACAGAAGTGTCATTTTCCACTTAGACTCAGGTATCTGTAAATGTATGAAAAATAGGAAGCTGACTACCAAGTGAAATTTCCCACCCTCCCCCCTAAAATCCCAACTATATCTTGTTTGCTCCTTGCTCCACTGATTTTTATATATAAAACTGAAGAAACATTCCAAAGTGGTGACATAACCAAAGTATATTAAGGTTCAATTACTGAATTAAATACAGTAAGATAGTAGCTCTCTTTGTAACCTGTTAACAATTATATCCTAAACCTAACTATTCATTTTTATTTTTCCTTCAGTTCACCATTCAAATATTCCTTTTACTATTGGTCTCCTCCTCATTGATAACCACCATTTTCCACCCCACACTCACCATTAGCACTTCCTTTTAACCGTGAAAGTGTTTTGGAATTAATTTTCTTTGCCTTGGTGTTTATAAGAGTCTGTAAGACTAAAACAGTGAGCCAGCATTCTCGCATTTTGTCAAAGGACCCACAAGTACATGAGTATGAGTATTTTAATTTGAGGTTAAATTTGAAAGCATGAATCCATCCTTTGGTCAATTCTGAGCTTAAAAATCTATGCTCTAGATTTGCATAAAATGGAGACTGCGAAACAGAGCTATGGAACTTGAACAAAATGTGTATGTTATTTTTAAAACACAATTTGATTTACAAAGTTTAGAGCCTTGAATTTTGAACTCTTGTTCCAATCTTCATTTTACACCAAAGCAAGTACTCTACGTGAAGTTATTTGTACATTAAATGTTTACAGAACACAAATTACTTCTTGCAGTTTGTTGAAGCAGTTTGGTTCCACCTATGTGAAAGGTGAAAGGATCGTTAATCCAGGTTGCGTGACCATGCCTCTTGGATTTCTTCAGATTCGTTTCATTTTTTTTTTTTTTCAGTGCTGGTGCTGGACGAACTGGCTGTTACATTGTGATCGACATCATGCTGGACATGGCTGAAAGAGAGGGTGTTGTGGACATCTACAACTGTGTCAAAGCTTTAAGATCTCGTCGTATCAATATGGTCCAGACAGAGGTGTGTGTTGCTTGTTGATTTATCTATAATGACCTTTTTCTTTTTTGCTTTCCAACATTTATCAAAAATAATAAATGTTTTTCACATAGAATCAATATTAGCTCATCAAGTCATATAGGAAAATATTGATATCTTTATTAATGTTTCCACATAGAGAAAATTCTTTGTATTCTCTACCTTTGATGACAGAAAATTTTTATTAAAATGGTGTGATGTCTTTTCTTTCTTAGGAGCAGTACATTTTTATTCATGATGCCATTTTAGAAGCCTGTTTATGTGGAGAAACTGCCATACCTGTCTGTGAATTTAAAGCTGCATATTTTGATATGATTAGAATAGACTCTCAGACTAACTCTTCACATCTCAAAGATGAATTCCAGGTATTTACTTATTTCTAGAGCCTCTTTTATGAGCAACTTACTACAGTGTGTGCTGGGCATTCTTAATTCTTCTAAGGAAGGTCTTTCAAGTCAAATTTAGAACCTTTGACCCTATTTTAAGTATAATAAAATACCTGTCTCTTTCATTATACATATTGTGGAGTCACTTTCGTATTAATGAGCTCATATCTGCTGTTTCTGGAAGGGCAAATGAGTTCAGACTCAGGGAAGGGTTTGGGGAAAGGTATCATAAAAGTCAAATTTGGTGGTGATTTGTGTGTATTTACAACCTTTTTTTTATGCAGCCTTACGGATTTTAACCTTCTGTGTCACTCACAATGTGAGATCAAGCACATTAATAATGATAGCTGAAGTTTGTACTAAACATTGTCTCTCAATAACCCCAAATGTTTTCACTGTCCTTAAAACATCCCTGAAGGTATATGAATATGCAGTCGGGAGTAGCTCTGGAAAACTAATACTTTGATCCCTTGTGCATTCCTCTTTCTAGCATGTCACACACAGTCTGTCTTTAAGTATAGCATGCCAAAACGTAACTATAAATGATAGTTTCCAGTGTTGATGGTGGGTCATCATTATGGGCCACTCCGATTCTATTTTCTTTGGGTAGGCAATGCATTTTGCAGGTAGCTATGGTGTTTTGCTTCCCTTTTCCTTTTGAAAAGCACAGCGAACAATGTGTATCTTTTGTTTCTTTGTCACTTCTCAGGCTTCCTTAGCTCTAACTACAAAGTCTATCAGTCTGTCATCATGGCAAATGCCGCTGCCTTGTACAAATCCTTCACTTTGTACCTGGCCTCCCAAATACTTCAAAGGTCTGCATTATGCTACTGGATGGGTCACTTGCTTTTAACCTTGGTTCCCTTTTCTTTTTAGACCTTGAATTCAGTCACCCCTCGACTGCAAGCTGAAGACTGCAGTATAGCGTGCCTGCCAAGGAACCATGACAAGAATCGTTTTATGGACATGCTGCCACCTGACAGATGTCTGCCTTTTTTAATTACAATTGATGGGGAGAGTAGTAACTACATCAATGCTGCTCTTATGGACGTAAGAGACTGCTGCCTTTGTTAGTGTAAAGTGTCACGAAAAGCTACATAATGTGATGAACACTGGCTGGTTTTCTTTTCGGGAAAATTAAAATGGCCTAGAAAGGAAAATTGGAAACTTTCATTGAAATACAATTTTTTTTTGGAGAATGATTTTGAATTTCCCCCTACAGGGATTCTTAGGAACTATAAGTTTTATGCTTCATTGTAAATTTGGAACTTGATTGTCAATTATTATATTCTTTCTGGGTAACTGCAGGTGATATTTTTCATCTTAATTATTTTCAGAAAAGAAAATCATGCTTATGTGTTTTGAATGTTAAGTTAGGAATGAATTTTTAAAACTACAGAATGCCATTTCTTACTGAAGTTGTGTTAATTTGGGACATCTGTATATCTGGCATTTAATGTTCCAATAATTTAGAGCTAACCTGTTTTATTGGCCGTTAATTAATGGAGACCATTTATAAATAACTAGAGGAAGGCACCAAAGATACCATGTTAATACATCCATCATAATAAAAGAGCTTTCTTGCCCCATTCCAACCTTCATAAAGTGTAAATGGTAGAACACATCTTCAGCAGGTTAGCATCCCATAGACAGAACAACATAGAAAAAGAGTTTCAAGTTAGTGTTTGGCTACTTTACTTGGTTATCTTGGAAAGAAGTCAGAAAGCTGTCCAAGTTCAGAATCCTTTTATTTTTTTTTTTTTTTTTTTTTTTTTTTTTTTTTTTACAAGCCTGGCACAAAGGTCTATTTTATTAACACTTAAGAAAAGGGAGCTGATAGAAGTGATAACAATTTTTCTAAGATCACACACTCTATACAGTGGTGAAGCCAGGACTGGAACTTTGTTCAGAATCCTTTTAAACAGCTCATCTGTGTTTATAAACAATTCTAGGTTTTGCCTTTTAATGTACGGAACCATAGTGAAGAGAAATTAGAAGTCAGGATTCATTCCTGTATGACTGTTAATGAAGCCTTCTGAGTTATTGCTCCTATTGTGTTTTCCAAAATTAGTTCCTGACAGTAGAGACTTAGAAAGCCTGCATTCTACTTCTGAGGCTAGTCTTTTAGTCGATTACTTTGCTCTTTTTATGCTGAAGAGCAGAGAGGTCTAAAGACAAGCTCAAGTGAAAAGTTCCCATTCTTGGCCGTGACCCGAGTTTTGCCTAGTCATTAATCATATCCACTGAAATCACACTGGATCCTCAATGTATTTTTATTCCCATTTAACTGTCTGGAAAGGCAAATATACTAAATGCAGAGAAAACACAAAAGACCTTTTTGTTTCTGAGTCTAGATTTGGAGTTTTAAAGGCTGTGTAAAAAGGGGAAGGAGAAAATACTATTAGGAAACAGATTGATGAGACACTTTTTGTCTTTTGGCATCTATCTCTGTCAAATTTTTCTTAATTTCCAGGTTGTTTTCTAGTCAAGATGAAGACTGAACCTTGTTCTCTATCTGTTTCAACTCTCTGCTTACTTCCCTATGATTCAACATAGATACATTTTATAACTGAGACCATCTGCTGGATTTAGTATGGTAGTTGGGGCATTAGAAAAGTTAGGTTTGGTTTGTCTTATAAGAACAGGGCTCATTGGTCAGCACTTCCCACTCTCCCTACCCTCTAGCAATGTCCTCAGTATTCTATATCCTTGGGTATGCCTGTAAAGAATTAGTAGGTAAGGCCAAGGATTCCATGATTTCCATGCCTTGGTGTGCTCCCGAACTTACAGAGGAAAGAAATAGGAAATCATCTGTCTTTGATGTCATCTTATTCATCTCCCCTCCCATGTGACTCAAAAAGTGAGTAAATAGCTTACCTTCCCATAGAGCAGACATGTAATTGTAAGGAAGGTTTAATTATTTCTTCTAATTTTTTCTCATGAGCCTTCATACCTTTTGGGGGAGATACTCACCCCAACTGCAGGTGACACTTTGTGAGGCTTGAGGTCATATAGAAGCAGCCAGGTGAACTGCCAGTGCTCAGATTTATCCCACAACCTTCCATGAAGTGGAATGCCATGGTTAGCAGCACTTCCCAAATGGTCATAGGATCAGTGTTCAAGAATCAGTTTCTACACTGATGTTAAAACACTGGAAAGACTTAAAGAGTCCTATGAGTTAGGGGATCACTGACATTTTTTATTAGCATTAAAGAAATCTATCTCCGGCAACAGTCTAGTTATTTTTTACAACCTATTTAAGTTAATACGTAGAAATATGGATCATCGGTCTGCAGGATGACAGATTGCCCAGATGAGTATGCCCTCTCCTTCTGGGTAGAGATAATGTGTTGTGTCCCAATTAAGGAGCACTTGATAAAGGAGAGCCATTCCCTTTCTGGTCCCTTATGGGTGGGACCAGGAAGTGGATTTTCTTTTTTGGCACTTTAAAAATATTAAGTAATTGAAACTGTTGATATACATTGATGTAACTAACTAACCATTAATATACATGAGAAATGCCCAAAAAACTGGATGTGCCTATAAGATGTGTAGAATGTACTGATAATATTCACATAATGTTAAAGCACTTGAGTTTGAGGTGTATGTAGTTTTACTTATTTGAGGTGGAAGAGAACCCAGCACTTATATTTATTAATAGATGATTAACAGATGGACAAATAGGTACATAAGTATGTACATACATACATACACACACAGCAGGGAATTTTGTGCCTTCTGCCTCTCAGACCAATTACCTTTGAAAAACTGAAAAAGCCCCCAGGTACCTCATTGAGGAACTTAACCTTGAGAAGTTCTTTAGTACCTCCTTTTGTATTTGTCCTATACTTATTAATCTCTTGTTTTTAAATGTTTTTAATATTTGTCTTTGAGACAGAGAGAGACAAAGCATGAACTGGGGAGGGGCAGAGAGAGAGGGAGACAAAGAATCTGAAACAGACTCCAGGCTCTGAGCTGTCAGCACAGAGCCCGATGCGGGGCTCGAGCCCACGGACTGTGAGATCATGACCTGAGCCGAAGTCAGACGCTTAACCGACTGAGCCACCCAGGCGCTCTAATACTTACTAATCTCAACAAACTAAGACTTAAATTCTTATCTTGAATTGCTACAGAGACATTGAAGTCTTACCATCAGATTGAAAGATTACTAGGTCCAGTACATTCCAATGGTCCAAATCTATTCCGTGACTTATGCAACCACCTGACTCCATCTGCATGTGAAGCTATCACCTCTTACTTGGCCCTATATTGAAATGTATTGAATTTGCTTGTACACCTGATCATTTGCCTTAAGTTCTTATGTTTTTCCATGTACGCTGTTTCTTTGCAGAGCTACAGGCAGCCAGCTGCTTTCATCGTCACACAATACCCTCTGCCAAACACTGTGAAAGACTTCTGGAGATTAGTGTATGATTATGGCTGTACCTCCATTGTGATGTTAAATGAAGTTGACTTGTCCCAGGTTAATGGCTATGGGTTGCTTTTGTGTAGTCATACTTAATAAAGTAGTAATAAAATGTTAAAGTCTGTTTCATACTACCCTAATTAGAAAAAAATAATGCCCATTTTTTTTCTCCCCCAAAACATTCATCATCTAGGGCTGCCCTCAGTACTGGCCAGAAGAAGGGATGTTACGATATGGCCCTATCCAAGTGGAATGTATGTCTTGTTCAATGGACTGTGATGTGATAAACCGGATTTTTAGGATATGCAATCTAACAAGAGTAAGTCATTAAAATTTCAGCTGAGCTGATCAAGAGCAACTGATCATAACCATGTTGGGGTATAATTCCAATCAGACAACAGGGAGAGTAGAATTAATAGGCATTATATAATCAGTCCCAGTGCTAGTATTCATTGGTCCCAGTCCCAGTCAGTATCCCACTGGGACCCCATCAGTGCCAGTGCTGTATCCCTTGGGTAAATTCCTAGCAGTGCTATTGCTGGGTCCTAGGGGTGTTCTATTGTTAGTTTCCTGAGGAACCTCCACACTGTTTTCCAGAGGGGCTTTACCAGTTTACATTCCCATCAACAGTGTAGGAGGGTGCCCGTTTCTCCACATCCTCGCCAGCATCTAGAGTTCTCTGATTTGCTACATATATGACTTTTCTTAAGGTTGACTACATGTCTTATTAGTATTGGTATCCAGTGTGAAAGAGGCATATAATTGAAAAATAAGAATATAATAGTGACTAAAAAGCTTTACTTTGAGAGGAAGAGATGTGTCAGATCAGCCATTATGGAAAGGCTCCATGTCACTATTCCAAGTCCTGCATGTAAGAGAGAACACCACAGCCATCATTGATTCTCCTCCCACTTACAATTTCAACTTTCTAAATGTCCCCATGTCTGGCTCTGCCCAGATCTGTAGCACCAGCACGGGTACCACTGTGCCTTTTCCCAGCAACAAAGCAGCAGCTGTGTTCCTCTCCTTGAGTCTTCACATGTTTTACACTAAAGGACAAATTAAGTTTGGGATCTCTCCTTCAAAAAAGCAAAAAAAAAAAAAAAAAAATACTAATAAAAACTGTTTAGATTGGGTAACCAAATAGTAAGCAAAATTTGAAAAGAAAACATTATTCTCTTTTTAAAGAGAAAGATTACTCTGTTTTTAGAGAAGCAGCTCTATGTATGTGTATTATTTTAAGTGTATGATTCAGACTGTCATATTTCAGTGTTTTCATATCAAAATGGCTATATATGTGTTTCTGGCTAATATGTCTATATGTTTATCTATAAGAGGATAAAATCATATCCAATTCTGTCGCTCATTTTAGTGGAGAAAAGATAACTTCAATCATGTCATAATATTCGTGCATATCTTAGATGTTAATTTAAATGGAATCTCGTTATGTCTGCACATCTGTTCCATTATGGTTCTGGTAATATTTTAGCTGAGAAACCATAGCTGCTAAACTAAGAAAGTAAGACTTGTCTTTTAATTGAGCTGTTTATATGAAAAATATTCTAAAGACAGGAACTGAAATCTCTGTTACATTTTTTTGTCAGCATATTTATTTATTTATCTTCCTCTATATTTGGTGCTCCAGTCCTTATTAGGGCACGATTTTTTCCTGTTCCCGATCTTATTTAATAGCATGCACTTCATCAGATATTTAATAGGCACCGATGAGAAGTTGAATATTGGTACTGGTAGGTCCTTGTGATACGTGAGCCCTGGCCATATGGAAATTCAGATATGATGCCTTATGATATGGCATACTCATGTATTGCAAATTCTTTCTTACATTTTTATATGAGGACCTAATGTACTGATTCATTCATTCAACAGTACTATTCTTTGGAATGTATTTTGCTAGGTTCTAGTGATAGAGAGTTTAGAGGAGAAAGAAAGAAAGAGATTTCCTCATCTTAAAGAATTTATATTTTGTCAGGGAAAACAGCATTGAACAATTCAATCCTTTATTTACAAATATGTGAAATTTTAGAGAAAAGGTACAAAATCCAGAGTGGTTGGGTGATCTAACAATAGCTGAGTGAGTAGAGAAGACATCGTTGGGGTAGTGATCTTTGAGACAAAATTTGAAGAACTGGTAGGAGCTATTTGGGGGTGAGAGAACCAGCTATCATGGTGTTCACAAGACAGAGAGGTTTCCCAGGACACAAATTTCTGTTCAAAGACCAGAAGATTTCCAGGCAAACCCAAGACAAATTGATCATTGTATTTGGGATTGAGAGAGACAAACAAGGAGATCTTTGAAGCCAAATGGAGAGTCTTGCAAAGTTCTCAAGGCCAGAAATGACTTGAAAAATTGATTAAAAGACGGTCAGTGTGTCTAGGACTTGAATAGTGTATTAGAATAAAGGGAAGATTGGGAAAAGAAATGGAGCCATATTGTGTAGGAATTTTTAAGCCATGGCGTAACATGAATTTTAGATAAGATCATTTGGAAGCCATTAAAGTAGGGGAATGATAAGATCATATTTGCATTTCAAAATAATCATGATGCTGCAGTAAGAATGCTTTGGAAGGAGATCAAAGTTTATTCAAGGAGATCAACTAAGGAGTAATTATCATAATTGGTACTTGGGCATATGCGATGATGTCAGTGGCGATAAAGAGGAAGAATTTGAAAGTTATTTAAGAAGTGTGATTGATTATTGGATATGGGGTGTGAGGGAAAACCTTATATAAAGGTAATTCTCATGGTTCTTGCTTCTGTAACTTAGAATGTTTCTGTACTGTACATATTCTGGACTTACCAACTAGACCCAATCCAGTATAAATGGCATTTATATCATGGTACCATTTTGTCTGCATCTTCACTTTTTAGTAAATATTCTGGTCCCAACTTTTACAGAAAAATACTTTTCCTTCCACAGCCACAAGAAGGCTATCTGATGGTACAGCAGTTTCAGTATCTAGGGTGGGCCTCTCACCGAGAAGTGCCTGGCTCCAAACGGTCATTTTTGAAGCTGATACTGCAGGTGGAAAAATGGCAGGAGGAATGTGAAGAAGGGGAAGGCCGGACCATCATCCACTGCCTGTGAGTCTGGTGCCTCCACTTGGCCACGTGAGGGCCTTAGTGCTCATTTCCTTACTAGCTTTCATTATTTCTGTTAAAGAGTACTCAACTCACATCTATAGATCTCCAGAGGTGTTATTTTAAAATAATCTTCTGTCTCATGATTCTATAATTAACTACCAATTTTCATTTTCATATTTTTTAAACACTGATTATCCTATAGCTATTATATGATTTAAACTCTTTTAAACACTATTCTGAACCACTTTTCTGATGTCCACCATTTACAAATGTACCAACATTTTAAGGTATCAAAGTTGCAGCGTCTTCCTACGCATGAGCTACAGAACTAATGTCATGCTCACACATCCTTGCTCTCTGCCCTCTAGGCATACATGCATACAAATGAAGCAACATTAATACAAAATGGAAAAAAAAATTAAGATCATGTTTTAATTAACTAAACATGTAAGATTGTGTGACCTCTGATGACCAAAAGCTGCTATCTAAATGCCCTCACTTTCTTTGCTTCCAGAAACGGTGGTGGGCGAAGTGGTATGTTCTGTGCTATTGGCATCGTTGTTGAAATGGTGAAGCGGCAAAATGTTGTCGACGTGTTCCATGCAGTCAAGACACTGAGAAACAGCAAGCCAAACATGGTGGAAGCCCCGGTGAGTCAGTCTTAGACATATAAGGGAGCACAGAGATTAGATATCATATATCTACTCATTGGGTTGACTTCATACACCCAAGGGAAATCAGATGTATAAATGAGTCTTTGTGGTGTGGAGACTTTTACTGCCTAACTGATGAATTGCTGAGTATCTCTCTCTACCCACATAAATGTAATCACGTATCACAAAAACTTAATGATGAAAAACTATTTTCACTTAATTTGGGAAAAGTAGTAGGATTTTTTTTCCTGTTTTAGGAAATAAAGTAAACTTTAGTAAATGGTTCTATAATAAGAATAAATTTTACTATCTAGACTTTATTCTTGCTTATTTTTTTTATTTTATTTATTTTGAGAGAGACAGCACGAATAGGGGAGGGTCAGAGAGAAAGGGAGAGAGAATCCCAAGCAGACTCCACGCTGCCAGTTCAGAGCCCAATGCAGGGCTCAAACCATGAGGTCATGACCTGAGCCTAAACCAAGAGTTGGCTGCTTAACTGACTGAGCCACCCAGGAGCCCTGCTTATTTTTATTTCTTAAAGCATCTTGAGTTAGCTGGCAAAACATTAATCCACTGGATATACTCATGGATTAAATCAACACTTTAGACACCTAATGCCCTTAAACAACATATGAAATTTGTTTTAGTCTTTACCTTTAATACTTCATTTCTGGTCAAATTATAAATTTTAAACTATGATCTGTGACAGTTTTCAACTTTTACCAATTAGAGTGTGCAGTCCAGATGATGCCACTTGAATTTGCCAGGGCTCATAAAATCAGAACACAGCTCACAAAATAAGAGCTGATAGGAATGTGTATGTGGAATTCATCTGGGTGAAGGTGTATGAAGAGTAAGAAAGAAAAATTAAACTCCTCGAGCACATTCTACTTCTAAAGAGTGATGTCTGTGGGTTACACACATGTGCAAAGTGGGATAAGGTCAGGAGCAGCTGTGTAGTTTATGCTCACACAAAGGAAAACCAGAAAAACCAAGGCAAATTGTTGCTTGCCCTACACTTATCAAGATGATCAGATAACTAAAATGAGCAATTCAATAAACCTTTAAAGTATTCTCACCACTTCCTGCTCATGGATTGTTCACACAAAAAGTGCCTTGCTTCCTGAGACAAAATCTGAAGAGTTACAGTTATACTGTTTCACTTTTAAAAGTGACAGCAGACTTTTCCCCTTCTACAAGTCCCCTCAAGCCGCCCCAATAAAAGCTCATCCCTTAGCCTCTGCCTGTTGTCTGGACAGGATGATGTCAGTTTTGACCAGAATATTGGCAATGGAGACGGAGAAAAGGGGATATATTTGATGGATTTCTTGAGGTTGAACCTCTCAAGTCTTCTTAAAATGTAACGGTTATGCCTTTAAACTCTTCCCTGTCTGAAGATTTCTTATTGTAAACTCTGCTTCTGTCTCTCAGATCAGGTCTTTTTCAATTCACCAATGAGATCGCTTCAGTGTCAGAATTCAAATGTTACTTCCAAATTTAACTCTAATTTCCTGCCATAACTTTGGGGGAAAAAACCTATGGTTAAACTCAGCTGTTCTAGAACCTTCCAAGAAGTTCCTGTTTATTTACCTTTATATTCATGTCCCATTAATCCTGACTGAACACCTACACTCTGATTTGTGTTTAATCAGCGTTAATGATGAGTTCAGTGTGCTGCTGAATTGAACTGACAAGTTTGGTAAGAAAATTTGGAGCATAAACAAAATTGCTGGTGACAGTTTAAAGAGACATGACTGTGTTCAAGCACTCTGTGACTCTTCAAATGCACTTGCCACAGTAGTAGGCTAATTTAAATCACACCTACTTGATAATTCAGGGTAGGATTGATAAAGATCTCTTACGGAAAGTTTTTATTACCCTACTTTATTATGGAGACACCCAGAAGTCCTCTTTAGAAATATGATGCCTTTTAGGGTGTTCTGCATTACAGCCTGGATTTTACCCACTTGGAATGAGTTGAGAAATTTTTAGTGAGTTACATATTAGAAGTCATAATTCGTAATACAGTCTGTTTTTTTCTAATTCTTGACAATGGAGCAGTGCATAGCTGGATCCCAAGGAAAGATGGTTTTAGCTCAAATTTTGTCAACTATATTGTCTTCAGTACATAAAGACAGGAGACAGAAATTTTCAGATATAAACGAACTCAAAAAGATTTAAGAACCACTAACCATTTTTTTTTAAATTTTACTTCAATATTCTGATGAATCAAAAGCTGTGTGAAAAATTAAGAACTTGGAACTGGGAATGGCAGCTTAAAGTGAGTTGCTTTCGGGCAACTGGGTGGCTGGGTCAGTTCAGTGTCCACCTCTTGGTTTCAGCTTGGTCATGACCTCATGCATGGTTCGTGGGTCCGAGCCCTGCGTCGGGTTCTGCACTGCCAGCATAGAGGCTGCTTGGGTTTCTCCCTGGCCCTCTCCTGATTGTACTCTCTCTTTCTCAAAACAAATAAACACTTTAAAAAAAATAATAATAATAATAATAATAACACAATAAACTGGGTTTTTTTTCTCTTGCGAAAGACAAATATCTGAAGTTTGGAGAAGAATATTTGCACGTGTTCACTGTAGCATTTATTTATAATAGAGAAAAAGTAAAAGCCATCTAATAGTCAAATCCATATGTTAGACTTTTTTTAGTGTGAAAAGAAATGTTAAATAACATAAGTAAAAGACACATGACAGTGTTAAAGGCAGATAAAATATCAACTTTTATTCTCGAATATATGTATCTGATAATATTTATTCTAAAATAATTCTTATTTCAGCCATACCTTAAAAAGGACTAAAGCAAAACAAAGGCAGTATTTTACCAAGAATCATTTCTGGTAATAGAATTATGAAAGTCTTTCTGATTCCTTGGGTTTTTCTATACTGGGAAATTGTTTTGTAATGATCAGGTTTGACTACTCTAATTAGATAAAAAATGCTGGAGATCTTTTTTAATGTGATAGAAAATATGAGGCAAAGATAATATACCTTTTACCTCAAGTTCCTTTCCTTACACACTGATCTTTTGACTCAAATAAATACATGTGACCAGAAATTAAACTTCTGTATACAAAAAATAATTGGTAGTACTCAAATAATACACAGTGGTGGCCAGGTGTTCCTTTGGCGGCTGTGGTTCACCATGAGTCTCCTTTTTCTCAACTTTCTCCACTCCTCTGTCTTAACCTGTTTCAGGAGCAGTACCGTTTCTGCTATGATGTGGCCCTGGAGTACCTGGAATCTTCTTAGTTGGGTGAGACGTCAGAGTGCAGCCATGCAGAACCCTGTTCACCTGTTGAGCCAGCAGCTGTTGTTCCTGTTACACCTGTGCAGAAAGATTTTAATGTGGGGGGTGGGAGGCTTTTACATTCAAGAAGTAAAAGTATTTTTCTTATGAAGTTGTGTATCTTAATAAAAAGGACTCAACTAGTTTCTATTACCATATGAAAGCATCGATATTTCGTGCCGCATAAATTATATTTAATAAGAAGCAGATTCAGGTGAGAACTTCTCAGTGTTTGTACAGTGAATATGCAGCTTTTTCTCTCCTGGTTTTGGTAGAGCAGCCACCACGTGTTGCATGAATTAATACTTTCTATGTGGCATTTTTCTCCCTTTTTTAGATAAAAGATGTTAAATCTTTAACGAAGAAGTAAGAAAAGCTGTGCAAATTCATAGTAAAGTTCATTTTTTATATGTTTCAAGTGTAGCAGATCTCTATATAAATATATAAATATATATAACTGGCTTATTTTCTTTTAATGTGCAATGATGGCTGGATCATTTAAAGTTCTTTTTAGAAAAAAACATAAGCCAAAGACTCAAGTGTAAATATGTCTATACGGAGAAAGCACATTATATTTATTGGTTACTTACATTCCTTTTTTGATGGCTAAAATACTACCACCACACAATCATTTTTTTTCCGAAGAAAGCTTTTTCTTTCACTAAAATCAATTGTAAACGATTTTTGTAGATTATTTTTTGTATGTTTTAGTGTAAGTAGAGGATAAACTTTTTATTCATAAACCAGGAAGCAATGTTCTTTATAGTGATTCTCTTGTGTACATGCTTGTGAATTAAACTTATGTAAAACACCTTGGCAATTGGGTCTTTTAATGTAGGACCAAATGAAAACATTTTGCTGAAAATGTAAAATTTTCCACAATCTCATTAGGTAAATAATGGTTCGGTGATCAGACATGAGAATTGCACACATTCAAAGGCCTTGCTGGTGACTTGCCCAATGTTGAACATAGCCTTTAAGCATTGTTTAAATTTTAAAGGAATTGACTTTTGTCAGCCTGTGACCAAGCACTGGTCAAGAAAACAAAATGGCAACATTTATGCTTTCCAAGTCAAATTTTAGCAAACTGTAAACTGTCAAGACAATACAGTGTTTCTTTTGATGTTTACATGCACAAGCTTTGGATTCTGACCGTTGAGAACGTGAACAGATCAATGCCAGATTCCTGTTTGTGCATGGTCATGGGATTTTCAAGTGAACCTTTCTAAATGTGGTCTTGTTCATATGCTCCATATAGCTGTAACTTCACACCATCAGCTTGCAGTTTGTTATTGACTGAAGCATTCCGGTATCCTCCTTCTAGATTGCCAGTTTATGACATGGTGCTTATCGAGATTTAACTGAAGTAAGAGTGAAATAAAGTTTTTATAATGACAACAAGTGTTTGCACATCATTTTCTCTTAAACCTCATGCCTTCACTCCAAAATAAATAGCCTCTTCTTATTGGTACTAGTGACCACTAAAATTCTATTAAAAGTAAAACGAATGTCCAAGCACTAATATCTTTCCTTTTTAATTGAATGTCAGCCAGTCCAGATGAATGGAAAGGATAAAGGCCAGAGGATTGACATAGTTTTTTTTTTTTTTTTCATTTCTATATATATGTATGTCACTGTCTTTTTATGTGATATACATTTTCATACTTCTTCCTTATAGCAGACTTGACAAATAAGTATTCTTGTGTTATGGATGTTGCAATTGAAGCTAATGAGAAAGTAAATGATTTGTCAACAGATTCAAATCTGAGTCTGATTTAGCAGTTCATTGTCTTCCACTAAACACACTGCTTCCCCAATGGCATAACAAAGAATATTTGACACGTCATTCTTATTGTTCCTCATTAATTGATTTCCTCATAAAATCTCATTATGGGTATCTTCAAACTTCTATTTGCTGTGTACATTATTAGAACATTTGTGACTTTCATTAGGAAGAATTTAGATAAAGGGACTTTATCTTTTCCTAGAAAGACTAATTTACATTCAAACATGGATGCGTTGAACAAAAAAATCCACAAGCTCATCCAAGATTTCTGCACCCAGTAATGATCAGGATGTTAATCCTATAGAGGATTCTGCTTTGCTGTGTGACCCTGCTTTAATTTCTGCTCACATGATTGAGTCCACACTCCACCAAAATCACCATAAATACCACTGTTCGCTAAGCTCAGGGGTCCATGTGACCTCCAAAATTTAAGAAAAAAACAAAAGGAGTCCTCTTTCTAACAGAAAATAGTGTCGGGTTGCTTTGTTTGGGCACCACAGAGGCCCATTCATTATGAAACAATGGGGGGATGTAAATATGTTTTTCTCAAAACTCATTAAAAAGTCCTACTTAATATCCTTGTGGCATTCCCTGTACAGGCCCGTGGTTGGATGACCACGTTCAGTCAGCTGTGTCTCTCTGGGCAGGAAATGTCCTGGCAGGAAATGTCCTGGCAGGACTTTTAAAGGTGGCCATTCTTTTCACAGAGATAGGCCTCTGACCTTTCTATTAGTTATTCCTTGAATGGCTGTCATGAAGTCCAAGTTTATAGACCCCCTTCTTAGATATTATCACTAGGGAAATGCTGGATGTGTGTGGACCAGGGACACACACAAACATCTGGGAATTTATGAGTTTTAACAGAGTACTCTTAAAAGTCAGTGTTGGGCTTCTGGTCTGAGCTGCCTAGCCTTTTTCTAATATTTAGTCTCTGGAGAAAGGTGTTCACATGAGTGTGATGCTATATTTCAAGCAAATGATCTAACATTGAGAGATAAGTGAAACAGAAGATCTTTTTACCTGGACAAGAAGGGAAAGAGACAGGCTTGCCTCTACACTGATGTGCCTGTGTGCTCATTCACTGTTCACCTTCTCGAGAATCTCCTAGGTTCCAGGTACTCATGTAACAAGCATAGAAGTCAGGCATCAACAGCTGCTCCCTCTTACATCTGCTCTGTTGCTAGAAAATGCTTTAAATGGCTCCTGGCATTTAAAGAATAAACTAAACAACAATAAATATTAGAATTCAGGAAGGAGATGACTGTAGTGCAACTAGAAATATGAGATAATCTGTTAGCTTTGGGAGAACGCTTTTGAGATTTGCCTCATTTTATGGGAGAGTGACAATTCTACATTGTTAATTCAATTTCTGTGCACTTTAGCAAGCCATCCTTTTTTGTAACAAAATAGCCAAAACTCAATATTCTGCTCCTTACCCCAGTGCAACATGTAGGATATTCGTAAAATATTTCTGTAGGCAGAAACTCCACAGCCTTCCTAGACTCATTTCAGGTTTACTTAGTAAACACCTGTACTGAGTATAGGGGAGGTCTGCTATTTCACTCAACACTTTGCTAAGTTAAGATAGAGAACAGCTGACTGTGCCTCCTGTAATAATTTTTACTTACATATTATTTCATAAAGTTTCCCCTCAGCTTAGGGAGGCTTGGAGTGGGAACAATATTATCTGAATTCGTTCATAACTCTGGTCCATTCAAGTGGTCTGCAGAGTATTCGAATATTATCTCTCGGAAACTAAAAGGAAAAGTTCTGTCTTGGGGCCTGCTTGAAGTAAGCTAGAAGTGGCTTCCGGAATATAAATTGTCCAAAAATCAATGGTGGTAGATATATAACACTTCTGAACTTCAGCTTCCTCCGAAGTGAATTGAAATGCTAGTGTGGAAGAAAAGAAACACCAGAGAGACTGTTGTTATCAAATCCTGTGAGAAACCAGTAGAAGGGGTTTCTAAACCATTGAAGCAAGCGTAAAGTCCCTACTGAATATCAGAAAGCCCCTTGTTTTAGTGCTAAGATCTGCTCAGGGACAGGATGGGAGAGAGAGACTTTATGACAGATACCATCTCTCATGATGCCCTTGTCAATTGTAGAAAATCTATTGGCAGATTCTGATGGGTAGTTAGATTCATTTCAATACAGTCTTATTAGTTTTGTAAGTCTTCTTAGTCTTGATTCAGTCAGAGGATATGTAGCATTGAGGCAAAAAAAAAAGAATTAAGACCTCTCAGTACTTAGATGCTAAGTAGATACCGAATATGAAGAACAAGAATATTTAAATTGCATAACCAAATCTTGTCTTAAATTGATGCTAAAATATGCGGGCAAGCGAAGGTCATACGTTCCCACTATTTGCCTGGTCTGAGACAACTGAACTTGAAAAGCAGGACAAAATAAGATCACCATGGCATCCTCTTGTTATTTGTTGAGAAAGGAGAGGTCACTTCAAATGCTTGCCGGGCCTGTGGACACTGTGTGGGGAAAATACGACAGGTGTTCGAGAACAGCCATTGAAGCTATTTTACTATCAGAGACGTCCTTAGTTTGTGTTTCTAATAGGAATACTTCTCATCTCTACAAAAGTATGTCTCCTGTTTTTATTAAAATGCCACATCCCTCCTGGTGCCCCTTGCATTTTTCCCAATTTTAATTGTAAAATGGAGACTAGATACTCTGTCTTCTTCTTCGGTTCTACTATTTAAAAAGACACAGTAATGAGATTAATGATTAGTGAGAACTTCTGTTTGACACAGGGACCAGAGGGAACAGTGTGGACTCCCACCTGGACTTGAAAGCACATGTGATGCCCAAAGAGAATGGCACTTACCTCCCTGATGTGTTTGCTGCATGGGAATAAGGACCTTACAGAGTCTTATCTCTCGAAAGAGTGTGGAAATTTTTACATATGCTCTTAAAAATTGTTGAATGTTGGCAACCAGCTAAAGTCAAAAGTAAAAAACAAACAAAGCAAACCTCTGGCCCAACCCTGTGCAAAATAAAATCTGTCAGAAGGCTCCATCTGATGTGGTCTATAAGAGCCACAGGCTTTCAGTTTGTGACTTCTATTGTAGAATAACTGTTGTTTGACCTTCTAAAAATGTTCTTAAAGAAACATGAGCTTTCCTTCTCTTAAAACAAACATCATGATGATTTTTTTCATATTTATTCTTTTTTTCCAATTTGCCTTCTCACATATTTTTCAGTTTTAAAAGTAAGTGTAGATGGGACACCTGGCTGGCTCAGTCAGTTAAACACCCTGACTCTTGATCTCAGTTCAGGTCTTGATCTCAGGGTTGTGAGTGGGCTCCACGCTGGCCACGGAGCCTACTTAAATATACATGTATAAGTATAACATATATATTTTTAAACATACACACTTTTATTCATATGTGTGTGTATACATTCATATATATCTTAACTCCTAAGACGAAAGAAAAAAAAAAAAACAAGGTTTATGTCTCTATCTGCTCCCTCTTATCTGGACTAAATTCCACTTAATAAGTAGGTAATTCACACTTAATAAGTAACCTCCAAAATGATGACTAGAAAAGAATTCTGGAAATAATAGTATTGATAACTCAAAGTGGACGTGCTTGTTCAATGAGCCATGGGATGGCCTGAGCCGTTCTAGTCACAAGTGCAGGAAAGCATCTGCAGAAGCAACACACTTTCAGATTGTGATGGTACACGCTGAATTCCATGGCAGGTGCAAAACAGTATGGGCTCCTGCCGGCCCACTGTGGGAACCTGAACTCCGGTTCCATAAATCTAATTACCTGAAGCACAGTCAGCAGACTGAAATTGATTTCTTTTCACCTTTATGTTAGTTCTTAGCATGATAAAGTGAGGAAGTGTTCCTTAATTACTTACTTTCCAATGTCAGCTTCTGTGTTCTCTGAACTCAAATGTGGTCATTGAGGGGAAAAAATTCCTTCACGTGGGAAATCAAGATTGATCTTCCTCATGAAATGAAACACATAAGAGGGATAATTATGACTATCAAATCCAATGCTCTATTATTAAGTTTAAGAAATTAAAACCAAGAGATATCATGTCTATCTGTAAAGCTTTAGATGGTAAATCTTATAAGCTTTCCAGGCCATTGGCCTCTGTTATCTTTGTTGCTAGACCTACCTTTAAAGAATATTTAAAGCAAGTTCTTCAAAGAAGCAAAAATAATGGAGGGAATTGTCAAGCATCAAAAAGGAAGAAAGAGCCATGGAAAGAACAAAATTACGGGTACATGCAATAGAATGCCCTTTTCCTTATATATTTGCTTTCTAAATTTCTAATATTTGATGAATGAAACAAAAATTATAACACCACATAATATTTAAGAAAACAGTACTTCAAAGTGGGGAAGCAAAAGGGAACTAAATAGAAATAAGGTTTCCATGCTTTCCTCAAAATAATAAAGTAATGATACCACTAGTTATAGTAAGTCACATATGTATATCATAATGCCTATAAGAACCACTGAGAATATTATATCAAGATATATGCTCGGAGCGCCTGGGTGGCTCAGTCAGTTAAGCATCTGACTTCAGCTCAAGTCATGATGTCACAGCTTGTAAG
Source organism: Hyaena hyaena (assembly GCF_003009895.1). Lineage (NCBI taxonomy): Eukaryota > Metazoa > Chordata > Mammalia > Carnivora > Hyaenidae > Hyaena > Hyaena hyaena. The sequence goes on from NW_024081228.1 coordinate 1,247,919, forward strand.
TTTGAGCCCCGTATCTGGATCTGTGCTGACAGCTTGGACCCTGGAGCTGTCTTCATATTCTGCATTCCTCTCTCTTTCTGCCCCTACCCCACTCATGCTCATTATCTCTCTCTCTCTCTTTCTTCAATAACTTTTTTAAAAACTTAAAAAAAGATATATGCTCAAAAACACTTTAAATGAATCAAGATGGAATCCTAAAACATGTTAACATAACAAAAATTAAGGAAAGAGAAATGAGAGTGAGAACCAGATAAAATAAACAGAAAACAAATAATTGAATGACATAGGTATTAATATATATTAATAATTACCTTAAATGGTCTAAGTATGCCAATAAAAAATAGATTGTCACATTGGATTAAGAAAATGGTAGTTATAAACTATATACACGAAACTCACTACATATTTAATGAAATAGGTAGGCTGGAAGTAACAGAATTAAAATGACATGCCATGGAAGCTGTTTAGAAAACAATTGAGTTAGTTACTATTAACATCTGATAGAATTCTGAGCAAATAAAACTACTACATAAAGGGATATTACATAATTATAAACAATCAACCCTCAAGGAAGACATAGTGATGCTCAATGTGCACACACCAAACCACAGAACCTAAAAATGCGTGAAGCAAGGAGAAATAGAGGGGTACCTGGGTGGCTCAGTTTGTTAATCATCTGACTCTTGATTTCAGCTCAGATCATGATCTCAATGTTCATGAGATGGAGCCCCACGTTGAGCTCCACACGACAGCATGGAGCCTGCTTGGGATTCTCTCTCTCCTTCTCTCTCTTTGCCCTTCCCTGCTCTCCCTCTCTCTCTCTATCCCTCAAAATATATAAGTAAACATGTAAATAAATAAATAAATGGCAATGGGAAAATCTCTAAACATGTAAATTAAGCTACATGCTACTAAATATTTCATAGGACAAGAAGTTTTCAAAGGAAATTTCAAGGAGCAGACCTGAAAAAAAATGAAAATATAACATACCAAAATCTGTGAGATGCAGCTAAGACAGTGCTACAGGGGAAATTTATAGAATTCAAATGTTCATATTAATTAAATGAGATGAGGTCTCAAATCTTTTATCTAAGTTCCTAAGAAAATAGAAAAGGAAGAACAAAATAAACCAAAAGCAAGCAGAGAAAAGGAAATAATAATGATAAGAGTAGAAGTCAAAGGCAATGAAAATAGAATATACAAATCTTGTTATAAAAAATTAATAACACTTGCTATTAATGGTGCACTGGGTGTTGTATGTAAGCGAAGAATCATGGGAATCTACCCCCAAAACCAAGAGCACACTGTATACACTATATGTTAGTCAACTCAACAATAAGTTATATTAAAAAACCAAAAATTTTTTAAATAAAATAATTTAAAAAATCAATAAAATTGATAAATCTCTAGCAAGAAAGAAAAAATAAAAAGAATGCATAAGTCACCAATATCAGTGTTGTAACAAAGGACACCATTACAGATACTGTAGCCATTGAAAAGATAATGAAATACTATTAAAAATATATATTCATAGATTATACAATTTAGAAAAAATGGACCAATTCCTGAAGAAAAACAAACTGATAAAACTCAGCCAAGATGAGATACTCTGAAAAATCCTATAACCATTAAAAACATGAGTTAATATTTAAAGGCTCCCCCTCAAAATCTCTAGGCCCAGGCAGTTTCCTTTGAAAATTTTATCACACATTTAAAGAAATAACACCAATTTTCACAATCTCTTTCAGACAAAAGAAGAGGAGAGAGCACTTTTAAACTTATTTTATGAAGTCAATTTAAATCTGTTACCAAAACCCAGCAAATAGCACAAAATAATAATAATAAACAAAAGTACAGATGAATCTATCTCATGAATTTTATATAAAACTCTTCAATGAAATATTAGCAAATTGAATCTGATAAAGTAAGAAAGGAATTATGTTAATAGCCCAGTGGGATTATTTCCATGTATGCAAATTGGTTTAGCATCCAGAAATCAATCAATGTTATACACTGTGTATCAACAAGCTAAAGTGAAAAAAACGAAAGAAAGAAAGAAAGCAAAAGAGAAAAGCATGTGATCTATTAATTGACTGAGAAGCAGCATTCTATAAAAGGATTCATTCATGAGAAAAACTCCACAGGGGAACTTCCTCCACTTGATAACATCTTTAAAGAAAACAGCTTACAGCTAACTTTATAAATGGCCCAAGACTGGATGTCTTCCCCCTAATACTGGGGACAAGGCAAGTATGTTCTCTCTCACTAGTTTATTCAAGATAGTACTGGAATTTCTAGCATTGCGATGAGGCAAGAAAAAGAAACAAAAGTCATATAGATTTGAAAGTTATAAAACCCCTGTTTGCAGATAACATGATTGCTTTGTAGAAAATCCCAAAGAATCTACCAAAAAAGCCCTAGAACTAAAAATGAGTTAAGTAAGTTCACAGGATAAAAAACTGATATGAAAATATCAATTGCTAATATTAACAATAAATTTGATGAAACTGAAAAGCACAATGCTTTTTGCAAATGCCTATTGAAAATGAAATGCTTAAATATATTTTTATTTACATATGTATATAATTTACTTCCTCAAAATTATACAATTCTGATCAAAGAAATCAAGTATACCTAAATAAATGAAGAGATATATTTATTTGTGGATAGGAAGATTCAAAGAAAAAAACATCATTTTTCCCAAATTGACTTTAATGGAATTCCTATAAAAATCCCAACAAGAATTTTTATGAGTATAGACAAACTTATTCTAAAATTCATATGGAGGGGCATCTGGGTGGCTCAGTTGGTTGGTTGGGTGGCTGACTTCGAGTCATGTCATGATCTCACAGTTCACGAGTTCGAGCCCCACATCCAGCTGTGTGGATGGCCCAGAGCCTGGAGGCTGCTTTGGATTCTGTGTCTCCCTCTTTCTCTGCCCCTCTCATGCTCATGCTCATGCTCATGCTCATGCTATCTCTCTCTCTCTGTCTCTCAGAAAGAGATAAACATTAAAAAAACTAAAAATAAATTCATATGGAAAGGCAGTGTTGACAAAGTAGGAGAAATTACTCTACCTAACATTAAGGTTTATGATATTAATGTATTATTCAGAAAACTGTAGTACTGGTTTTAGCCCAAAAAAATTTTAGAAAAAAATGTTCAAGATTTAGGACTTAAGCAGAACTCTTAGACTTGTCCCCAAAGCATAATCCATAAAACTAAAATATCATTTGGGCCTCATCACAATTAAAATCTACATATCTGGTAAACGGGCCAACATTTAGAATATATAAAGAACTCTCAGAACTCGGCAGTTAAAAAAACAAAAGCAGAGAATTAGAAAGTATGTAAAAGACATGAATAACTATGTCACTGAAGAAGATATACACATGACAAAGAAGCACATGAAAAGATGTTCAACATTGTTAGCCATTAGGGAAATGTAAATTAAAACCACATTAAGATATCACTGCACATCGGAATAGCTGAGATAAAAAATAGTGATAACACCAAACACCAAACACTGGCAAGGATACAGAGAAACCGGATACCAGAATACATTGCTGGTAGAAATATAAAATGCCACAGCCACTCTGGAAAAAAGTATGGAAATTTCTTATAAAATTAAACACGTAATCACATACAAGCAGCAACTCCACACCTAGGCATTCCCCTCAGAGAAACGGAAGCTTATTCTCACACAAAAACCTGTATATAAATATTTATAGCAGTTTTATTTGTAATAGTCTCAAACTAGAAACAGCCCAGAGATCCTACAATAGGCAAATGGTTAAACAACTTGTAGTATATCCATACTACTAAGTTTAAGATGGAATACCACTCAGCAATAAAAAGGAACAAACTACTGATACAGCCAACAACTGGAAAAGAATCTTCAGGAAATTATACTAAGAAAGCCAATCCCAGAAGAGTATATGCTGTATGACTTTATTTATGTAGCATTTTGAAATGACAGAATCTTAAAAATGGAGAACTGCCCCGGGATTAGGAATGTGGGTGGGTAGGTAAATGTTAGGTGGGTGTGATTATTAACGGCAACACAGAGAATCCTTGTGGTGACAGCACCATGCTGTATCTTATCTGTGGTGAAGATGCATGCCCCACCACATGACAAAATTGCATAGAACTAAATATACACACAGAGAGACACAAATGAGTAAAAGTAAAACTGGGTAAACCTGAATAAGATTGGTGAATTGTATCAATGCCTATATCCTAGTTGTGATATTGTACTTTAGTTTGGAAAAGACAGTTCAAGCTTCCCCAAATGATGGAACTTGGGAGAGAGATTTTTCTATTGACCAAAAGATATGCCACAGCACATAGATCACCTACCATGTGATCCAGCTATATCCAACATGTAACTATAAAATTTTTCAACCACTCCCCAGTAGCAGACTATCCAAATCATCTCCCCATTTATTGAATCTAGAGGAAAATATTAGGTAGCCATTAACTCCTGAGTCCATAATTTATTTTTCAAGTTGAGAAAGTACCCCTCCCCAGCATATTTCTCTTCTCGCTGTTGGAGTATTAATAGCATCCAAAAGGAAGGAAATAGGAGATAGGATTTTAATACAAATCTTGATTTTTCAAAACCATGCCCAAGAGACTGAAACCAAATAGAGAAGACAGAAAGACAAGCAAAATAGAGAGAGCAAATACTTAAGACAAATGGATAATAATCTGCGCTATGCAGAAGATTATAATGGATGAGGCTAAGAGGGACCTGGGTAGCTGCAGAGAATCAAGGAAAGGATTCTTTCAACCCAAGTCCCCTAAATGGGAAGAAGCTGGATATTTGCAATGATAAAGTGGTCAGTGAGGCTGAAGCACACTGAGGAGAGGGGCGCAAGGTGTGGCCATCCAGAGCAATCTGTAGCATGTGGGTTTAGTAAACCAGGGCCAAGAGTTTGGATACATTATTCAGCCAAATCCTCCGTTCTTTTCACCTTCACACTACACAGGCTGGAGCTTAAGGCATTGCATTGTACGTGGCAGATTTCAATAAATGTTTATTAGACATAATTTAAGCCAGAGCTAGAATCCAGTTTTCCTCTTTCTTCTCCTATGTTTTCCCCCAAAAATCAAACAGTGTCTCTGCTTCTGAAAAAGCAGACAAATAAACGAAACCCACAGGCATCTGCTCCTGGGAACTTTCCAGGATTATCCTTTGAGTACACTGGGTAGCTCATTCTCCTAAGTACTTTGGCACTTCATTTATAGTATTCATGAATTCCATGAGCTCTTTAGTAAAAGTAATGTGGCTCAGGACCATTAGAAACAAAAAAATAAATCTGGGTCTAAAAAGACTAAGGCAATTCATCCAGTTCAATACCACTGATTGAACATAAACAAAATCTTTCTCTATTCCAGTTCAAACAGATAAATGATAGCAGCATAAACATATTTTATAAACACAGAGCCTACTATGAAAACTAGAAATGAAAATCTCATCAATCAGAAACAGAGAGGCTTTTCCAAAAAGCATACACAAAGCCATAGTTGAGCTGGGTTTCCAGATGAGACTGTGTCTGCATATCTGGGGCCTGAGCCATTCCAGAGCAGAAGAAAAGCAGACCGCTCTTGACTGAAAGATGGAGATACCCACCTCCCCCTAATGGGGCCTGATAGCCCAGAAGCATGTCACTTACTTTGGGAAAGAGTCCTGAGATTAAATTATAGTATTAGATTCTCAGGACTGCCATAGCAAAGCACCACAAACTGGGTGGCTTACACCAACAGAGATTTATGGTCTCCATTCTGAAGACTAGAAGTCAAGGTGTCAGCAGGGTCATACTTTCTCTGACACCTGCAGGGGAGAATCCTTTGTTTCTAGCAGCTTCTGATGACTTGTTAGCAGTGCTTGGCATTCCTTGTATTGCAGCTACATCATTCCTGACACCTTCCCATGGTGTCCCCATGTCAACTCTCTTTTTATGATACTAGTCATATTGGATTATGGGCTCACTCTACTCCACAATGATCTCATTTTAACTGAATTAACTGCAACTACAATGATCCTATTTCTAAATAAGTTCACTTTCTGAGGTACTGGGAATTAGGACTTTAACATATCTTTTTAGAGGACACAATTCAGTCCTCAACACACAGCAAGATAATTAATATACCTCACTAAATTATTCAAGTGTGAAGGTGGATATTTTTGAGCATATTGAACCTATAGCAGTGATATATACAGAACTGAATCCCCAGTGGTTATGGCTAGAACATTTTTTTCTACACATTTATGATTCCATAAAATACGGTTTATTGGATTTCAAAGGTTATATAAATATTATAGTGTGAGTATCCTGCTAGTACTTTCTGTTTTTCACTTATGATTTTGAGATGTGTTTATATCAGAAAGCTAGTTCAATTTTTTAATTGCCATATGGTACTTGATTGTAGATATATAATCTATTTTATCAAAACTTTCTCTTGTGGATGAATGCAGCTTATCCTCTATTTGCCTTTCATGAGTGCATGTCTTTTTTTTAATGTTTTATTTTTATTTCTGAGAGAGAGAGAGAGAGAGAGCGTGAGCAGGGGAGGGTCAGAGAGAGAGAGAGATACAGAATCTGAAACAGTCTCCAGGCTCTGAGCTGGCTGTCAGCACAGAGCCCAACATGGGGCTTGAACCCACGAACCTTAAGATCATGACCTGAGCCGAAGTTGGACGCTGAACTGACTGAGCCACCCAGGTGCCCGTGAATGCGTGTATTTTACTACTGACTTTTTAAGACCCTTTCTCTGGCTGTCTGTATGTTATGGGAAGCTGACCCCTTGGGATTGCATCACCAGGAATTCCTTGCTTTCTGACTCAGAGTTGGTTTTCCAAGGCACCAATAACAGATCAGCTGTCAGAAAGATAGGAAGATGGCCCTTCCCCTTTGCTAGTCCACATTTTATATGGCAGCTACATTCCTCTACCAACCTCCTGGATAGTAGCTCTTCACCCCATAATTTTAGCTCTCCTGATTCCAGTAACACTGCTTCATTCTCTTAACCTCTTCAGGCTTATAGATGATAATGACTTTCAGCTCTTGCTACTTTCTGGATGCTTTAACAACCTTTGTTTGGTCTCCTAAACTTGCTAGTACCACTGTAAATAATGGTGTTTTTTTTTAATATCTCAATTTACTAGTCAAGTATGTTACCATTTCTTGCCAAAATCTTGACTGATGTGGTAATTGGTTCCAGAAGTGGCCCTAAGACACAGTCCATCAAATTGGGCTATGGGATTGGCTCATGCACACGTTTGACGAGCACATGGATAGATTCTTTGCCATGAGGAAATGGGACACTGGTAATCTGAGGCAAGCAATAGCTGGTATCTTTACTAAAACAAATGTGCCTCTGGTATGTGATATGAACCTGATGCTCTAGTAAATGCTTTCACTTTAGTTCCATCAGTAAATGTCACCTGCAACATCTCACTTTTGCCTAATGATTCAGCAGTACACTTTGCTATCTTTTTTTAAAATTATTATCATTATTATCATCAGTTTGAGAGAGAGATAGAGAGCAAGAAGGGGAGGGGCAAAGAGAGACAGAATCTCAAGCAGGCCCTGTGCCATCAACACAGAGGCTGATGTGAGAATCGAACCTATGAACACAAGATAATGACCCAAGCATAAGTCAAGAATCGGAAGCTTAACTGACTGAGCCACCTAGGCACCCCTTTGCTGTTTTTTATCAAAGCTCTATATGATCTCTGTCATGTTGTAGTCTACAGCAGTGATCCTCAAGGTGTCATCTGTGAACTGGTTTCTGATCCATGTTTCTTGCTTGTCTCTAATGATTTAGAGTTTGCACCAGAATGTGAACAATGTACACTGTTTAGGTCAGGTAACAATTTTTTTCCTTAGCAAGATTTTCTTTTTTGTTGTTGTTGTTGTTGTTGTTGTTTTACAAATAGTTTATTGTCAAATTAGTTTCCACATAACACTCAGTGCTCATCCCCAAAGTGCCCTCCTCCATGCCCACCCCCCCTCCCCCCCACATCCATCAGTCCTCAGTTTTTGTCAGCATTCAAGAGTCTCTCATGGTTTGCCTCTCTCCTTTTCCCCCACCATTTCCGCCCTTCTTCTCCCCCTTGTTCCTCCGTCAAGTTCCTCCTAATCCTCCTATACGTGCAAACATATGATATTTGTCCTTCTCTGCCTGACTTATTTCGCTCAGCATAACACCCTCAAGGTCCATCCATGTTGCTACACATGGCCAGATTTCATTGTTTCTCATTGCCATGTAGTATTCCATGGTATAGATAAACCACATCTTCTTGATCCATTCATCTGTTGATGGACACTTAGGCTCTTTCCATGTTTTAGCTATTGTGGAGAGTGCTGCTATGAACATTGGGGTACATGTGCTCCTATGCCTCAGCATTTCTGTATCCCTTGGGTAAATTCCTAGCAGTGCTATTGCTGGGTCATAGGGGAGTTCTATTGTTAGTTTCCTGAGGAACCTCCACACTGTTTTCCAGAGGGGCTGTACCAGTTTACATTCCCACCAACAGTGTAGGAGGGTGCCCGTTTCTCCACATCCTCGCCAGCATCTAGAGTTCTCTGATTTGCTCATTTTAGCCACTCTGACTGGCGTGAGGTGGTATCTCAGTGTGGTTTTGATTTGTATTTCCCTGATGAGGAGGGATGCTGAGCATCGTTTCATGTGTCTGTTGGCCATCTGGATGTCCTCTTTGGAGAAGTGTCTGTTCATATCTTCTGCCCATTTCTTCACTGGGTTGTTTGTTTTTCGGGCGTGGAGTTTGGTGAGTTCCTTATAGATTCTGGATATTAACCTTTTATCTGATATGTCATTTGCAACTATCTTTTCCCATTCCGTTGGTTGCCTATTAATTTTCTGGGTTGTTTCCTTGGCTGTGCAGAAGCTCCTTAGCAAGACTTTCTGATGAGACAACAGTACATTGACTCATGTACAAACTCTTTACCTCATTGTTGCAGGCAGGTACTTTGAATAGTTGTTATTCTGTTCTAGAGGGACCTTGATCATCCTGATATAAAACAGAATATCATGTTGGGGCATATTACTTAGGCCATGTCATTAGGAAGAAGCTAACAATCAGATGCCGTAGGATGAAAAAGCATGATTGAAGAAGAGAGAAAACCATGTGCAGGTTCACAGACCTGTGATATTATGAAGTTTTTAGTAGGACAATGGTGTAATAAATGTCAGGATATCCCCTCCTCCATGAGAGATAAGTTACCTCACTTTGCACAGCCCATAGCAGAAAGATAGCTAGCATAGTATACGTAAGAGATTGTATTTGGGTACGCTGCTCTAGTCCATCTACCAGATAACCTGTGATGCTTATTTTATAAGAAATATGTGCATCAAGAAGGGGTCTGCGACAGGTCAAGGCTTCTGCACAAACTAACATACCACTTAGGCCTATGAACCAGCAAACTGAGTGGTACTTAAAGAGTTTGTGACAGGAAGGGATAACTCATGTAGCCAGCAATGGTAATATCACAATGCAGTTCCTCCAAAGATGTTGGAGGAAGGCTATTTCCTCATCTGCCAACTACTATTTCCATTGGTCAAGCTGCTGTGGATTTGTCTTGCAACCCTAGTAGAAAAGAACAGCCAACTATGGTATGGAACACCAAGTGACTATGATGATGGAGTGTAAGAATGGCTACAATCAACAACTAAGTGTTCTCTGACCCAAAAAATTGCAAATTTGGATGTATGAACCAGCATTCCATTATGAAATGTGATTGGTATGTATAGACCGAGCCTGGGCAGGTCACGAAGCCATGAATACATTTCAGAAGTGGTGGCTAAGATTCTCCTAACATCTGCTTCTACTACTCTTCACCTCTTCCTGCAAACTCATGCTTATGGCCTCATTGAGATTCTAAAGTCATCATGGTTTTATTAGTTAGTGATTAGGTTGTTTGTTGGAATGTCACCATATCCACCTTTCTTGTTTTGCAAGGTCTAGAACAAAGGTTGGCAAATAAATGCCTCTGGACCAAATTCAGGCTGCCACATGTTTCGTACTGCTTCCAAACTGAGAATGGTCTTTATATTTGTAAATGGTTACAAAGAAATCTAAAGAAAAATGAGTTCATGACATGTAAACATTATCTGAGATTCAAATTTCAGCATCTCTGTGTACTTTCCATGCTACAATGACAAACCCTAATATATTTGACCCTCTAGTCCTTTATAAAAAAAAAAAATGTGTCAACCCTGGTCTATAAGCCTGGGAATGGAATTGCCCCAAATTCCTAGTAGATTAGATTCCACTAATGAGAGGTGGTCACAGGAGATTTAGAAAAAAGGAAAGAATCGGAAGGTAGTTTTTTTCTAAGGGGTATAAGAAACTTCAGGGCTTGATAGACAGCTGATGGTAGGTTTTACCAGCAGCTTCTAGGCATCTTCTTGTGAATTAGTCACAAAGCCCACTGGAGACCATAAGTAACTAGTGCATGTTATCATTTCCTGAATTCTGATGGTACTTTTCTCCCAGACCTCACTCTTCCCACCCTTCCAAAGACTTGTATAAGCCTTGCATCCCTGTATTTAATGCCTTCCTCCTGGAATACCTCAAGTGAGTATTTCTGATCTTTTACTAAGACCTTGACTGAGTTCATCAGAAAAGCACTGAATCAGTAAGGAAAACAAGATCAACTAGTGCCTAGCTAGAGCCATGACTGGAATGATGTATTCTGTGAGAGCACACAATAAAGGAATTCTTATCTGTTCTGGGGAGTCAAGTCAAGCTTCCTTGAGGGAGTGAAAGTTGATCTTAGATCTGAAAGAATAAGAATTAACTAGGCAAAGGACTGGTGTTTTCAGGCGGGAGGAAGTGTTATTGGAATGAGCCATGGAAGTGTTATAGGAATGAGCCTTTTAGGAAGAAGAGCATGGTGGTAGGAAGGGGAAAATACTGGTAGAGCTAAAACTTAGAGAGAAAAGTGCAAGATAAAGATGAGGCTTGGGGGAAGGCCATGCTGTACAGGACTTTCTGGGCTGGATTAAGGATTAGGATTTTCTCCCATGAGCAATGGAAAACACTTTCATGACCTCTGTTGCTCATGAAAACTTTACAGAAGAAATGGCTTGAGAGATGGGCTTGGCTAGTGATTGGGAGAATTGTGAGAGAGAATGACTCCCCAAAGACATCCCATTTTAGACAAGTTGTATCAGTGAATCATATATCAGTCAGTTTAGCTGGAGAAGAGCATATAGAGATTAATTTAACATGTGGAGGACCCAGCACAGCAGGAGTTTGGTGTTTATTTTGTCAGTGAAAAGTTATCCAGGCAGCACTCTTCTGAAGATGTTTTTTGTAGTAAAGTTAAACTGAAATACCAAATTTGAATTTAGGTTGAGAAATGCTGTTGGCTTTTGTTAATGACAATGTTTTGTGGTTCTTGATATGACACAAAGAGGCTTAAAGGTACAGGAAATTGGTGGCTTTGGTAAAGATTTTGCATTGTTTCATATTAAAAGGAGCTGTTGCAGGAATTTTCTTTATGCCAAGGCTATAGAAATAGAGACAATAGATAATGGCATTTTTAAATATTAGATGAATCAATGTCACATCTCCATGACTCTGTGTTCAGTTACCCAGCTCTAGCAATCTTATCTTGTGGGGAAGGCAAGGAAAAGGATGTTAAAGGAAATCTGATATATAGGCCTTCAAGAAACATGAAAGAAGCATTGAAGAATATGTGTAAAAGTACCATTTTTTGTCTTAGATCATGAACAAAATAATTTGGTATATGTTTACAACAGCTAGGTAGGAAAAAGGAAGCATCATTTTAACAGAGTTGGTAATAAGTACAGGTCAATTTCACTAAAAAGAGGCCCTGAGGTAGAGATAAGCATGCAGGCAGTTTATTGGGGTAGTAAGAACAACATATTTGAGGGGTGAGGAAAGCAGGATTGGGCAGAGGGAAGAGTTCAACCATGGTTGAACCTAGCAGTTGCAAGTTGAGATGGCCCTTCAGAGTTCCAGAGCTGCTCCAAGTGAGGTGAAGAGGCCTGGCCTTTGCAGGCTTGTGTTGACTAGTCATTGGCTGAAGACTACCTGGAGGGAAGGGATGTAACCTTGGGTAAGGAAGTTTGTACAAATGAAGGGCAATTCCTAGAGAGGGGCTCAGATAAGAGCCAGCAATAGTCAATAGCCAAAATTTCTGACAGTTGGAGAATAGATACAGAGAGTCTAAAGAGGGATTTGGGTGGTATACCACAGCATTCATTACAGCTTACCCCCAATGTGTCTTTTGAATCCATTACCTCATACAGAGAGTCCACCCCATCTGGAGGCAGCTCTTGCAAGATTCTGGTTGGTTTCTAATACCAGGAAAATGAGCAAGAGGAAAGTTACTGGTACAAAGTGCAGATGCCACTGCTGCAGCTATTTTCAGGGACATACATCTTCCTTTACTATTCATTCTCGATTTGCCTCACTCTTGACTAGCTCCTCTGATGGCCTTGATACCTTATGTGGTTGAGTGATGTCCCAAACTTTATAGAGTGCTACAAATTTGCCTTTTCAAGGCCACCACCAAGTGTTGTTACACCAGGGTTCCTTTCTCAACAGGAGCAGAAAGGGCCAAGCTAAGTTCAGCTTGCACCCACATACTGAACCAACCAATTTATGAACCTAGCTTGGCTTTCCCTCCCGTTTACTGGTCATTTCTCACTTAGCTATAGCTAAATGTTCCATGAGAGGAGAGTCCGGCAAAATAGTAGTAGATGACTTGGTGGTCTGCACTCTCTTGTGCAGCTTATTTTCTGTTTTCTGTTCCTTATTCCAAGTGATACAACTTTTATTTTCCAATGGGTTGATTATGGCTAGGCCTGCCTGATCTTATGACTGCTGGGTCTAGAAGAACCTAATTCAAGGTGGGTAGCTCTGCCTCTTTGCCACTTCATATTTATGGTCATATTTTCTTTTCCATTCCTATTAGAGCCCAGTAGCACACCAAGAGCTGTTTTTAGAATGATTAGTTCTCTGCTGCAGACAGAATGGCATTGTCTGGAACCCATAGTGCAATTCTCCTATGAGAAGGTACCTTAAAGCAATATGACATCTTTATCACCACAAATGACTTTAATACAATAAGTCGCCAGGTCTTGGGCCTAAGCAGCAGGGGTACTTGCACTGTAACTTGGACCTGCTTGTGAACCTTTCTTGCTCTGGACCTCAGAGCCAGCAGGGTTCTTTGTTTCTCAGTAAATAAGTTGATGTCGTTTCCCAAGCATGGGGTATGCTGTTTCCAGAACTGGAAGAGGTATACTAGGCATTGTACTTCCTTTTTTTAAAAAAAGTTTATTTATTTATTTTGAGAGAGAGCAAGAGCAAGAGTGAGAGTGAGGGCATAGTTTGAACACCTTTGTAGACTGTCCATTTATTGTGCTCTGGAAATACATGTTCTATTAACTACCTCCATATCTCTCCATGTGTCAGGCCTCTTTCCACCTCCAGCATATCCTACCATTAGCTCTGGTTCATAGAGGACAGCCTCCAATAAATTCTCGAAATGTCATCGCTCTCCCCGCCAAACACATTCTTTATCACTTTAGTAGATGGAATGTTCTCTGAGACATCCAACAGAATATGGTTCTCTGCTGGTTTTCTTGGATTTATATAGACTATCAACTTTAGCATGTCTATTTTTGAGCACTTTAATTTTTTGCTTTATTATTTGTTGTGATAGTTTTGCTATTTCTACTTCCTTTAGTATGGAACATCATTTTCTAATCATCTTAGAGCCAATATAGCAGTAGGATGGCACTATCTCTGAAGGTTTTTGCCAGTATATTAAATCCTTAATGGGAAATCCCACATTGATAAACATGCTCTCATACAAATTTATGTTCTATCCTCTTTGTTACAACACTCTCAAGATCCAGTCTCATAGTACTTTCCCAATCCCCACCCATATGTGTTGCCTAGGTCCATCAATGCCTTGGGTGTCCACTGACTTTCTTTTCTTAGCAGGTCTAGCACTTTCCTAGATTGGTTATGTTGTGATCCAATCCTAGTTGCTTTTTAGGAGTCAGGAGAGAACATGGGGCTGTATCTTAACCTGTTGTCTTTCAGGTCAGAAACCTATGCTTTGTCTTTAAACAAGGAGAGAATGATAATTGTTAAAAAGGAAGAATGAGATATTTCTGTAGCTTCTGGAGATCCAGGATCCTTTAGCACATTTCCCCAGATGTACCCATTCCGAGTCTGAGTCCCACTCTTTCTTAATTAGTCATTATGCCGAGGTCATATCAGACCTGCTAGAATTAAGGATTCAACCTGCTTTTGAGCAGATCCCCTTACAACTAAATCTGAGTCTGACCCTCAGCTTTTTCTGCTCTCTAGCTAAAGAAAATGAGAGTCTCTGTATGGTGTCAAGGAGACTCACTAACTCACGTTGGTAATTAATCACCATCAGCTTTTCATGATTTTTCCCAATATGTCCATTATCCCAGTAGTAACCATCTGATTCGATCATTCTCATAATTATTATTTTTCCCAAATCTCTCAAAATCCCAAGATATTGCACCTGCCAGCACATTCCATTTCACTAGTATCTTATCCTAGTACACCAGTGGTAAAAATGTTAATAATTATACTGCAAGTACGCGCTGGGGACTATAAGTACTCTACCTACCTCTAGTAATGGGGTCCTTATTGCCACATGGCTAACTCTGGATCTAGTTCTGGAATTCCATTTTTTAGTTTGCTTCCTAGGCATACTCTCAGTACCAACCATGCATGCAGCATACCCAGGCTGCATTCCCCAGGAAGAAGACTCTGGGATTTGCATGCAGGTTTATTGGGGAGTGCCTTTACTAAGAACAAGACAAGTGAAGGGTGAGGGAGGCAAAATAGGTCAGAGGATATAATTGAACTGTGATGAGTTGCCAACAGAGGCCTTACCTGATTCTTCAGAGGTCTCTGAAACTGAGATAGCCCTTCAGAGTTATCTCAATTGAGTCAAAGGTATCAAAAGCTTTGTGCCACAACTTAGACTACTTATTAAATTCAAGCAGCCCTCAAGTTAGTGTCTTAATATTGACTGAGCCTACTTCGTTCAGCCAAGGGTAATTGCTAGAGATGAATTCAATTGGGAGCCATTGCCAGCAACACTCTTAGCAGCTGAGGAAGTGAGTACATTACTTCTGAGCACTTCACATTTGTTTCAACTAGAGAGTTACTAAAATGATAATAAAACGTATGAAACCAATATATGTTTAGGCTTTTAAAGAAGGGAAAAAGAAAATATATAATCTTATAATATTTGTATTACAGGAAGTAAGTTTAAAGATAAAAGAACAGAAACACTAAGCCTTTGGGGCCAGTCCACCTTTAATGATTAATATTTCCCCTCCAGCTAAATTTGACTTTAAAAGAAATCCCTGCCCACCATACTGGGTTTGAAGATCCAAAGGAGACAAGCAGTGAGGATTTTATAATAATGCTATAATCAACTTTGGGCAGAGGAAATTTTTCAAAGACACCTCTGGCACTGGGAGTTTTGGGTTCTTAAGGAAACACAAGGGAGCGACTCTCATAATTTTATAACTACTTGTAAAGAATTTTGACTAGTTCTGTTTTGCCACTTGAAGCATCCCTCTTACATAAATATTAAAGGGAGCATAGATTGAAATCAAGATTTCTTGGGTTCAGTTCCTGTCTGCTACCTACTAACTGGGTGACACGTTTTTAAAATCTCTCTACACCTGTTCCCTCATATGTGAAATACATGGGAATGATAGTAAATCCACCTTATGGGTTGAATGTGAAATTCAGTGAGTTAAGTGAAGTATTTTGTACAGGAGTTGGCATTAATCAATGACCGTGGTTATCCATTATATATATTAAAATATAAAATATTATGAATTTAATATTATATTTTATTATAAAGTAATATTACATATAGTATTATGTTATAAGCATATAAATATATATTACTAAATGATATTATATAATATTATATTATAAAATATTATATATATATACACACATACATAAAATCCCTAGAAGAAACCATAGGCAGTAATTTCTTTGACATTTACCATAGAAACATTTTTCTAGATATGTCTCTTCAGGCAAGGGAAACAAAAGCAAAATTAAACTATTGGGACTACCAAAATAAAAAACTTTTGCAGAATGAAAGAAACTCCACAAATAAAAAGGAAACCTGCTGAATGGGAGAAGATATTTGCAAACGATATACCTCATAAAAGGACTAACATCTAAAATATATAAAAGACGTACACAATGCAGTACTGAAAAAACAATTATCTAGTTAAAAATGTGTGGAGGAGACTGAAGAGGGCAAGATGGCGGAGAAGTAAGGAGCTCCGTACTTGCACTCGCGCCCATACATCACACAGAAAAGATCCGAAGACATTGGAAACCTTACAAAACCTGAGAGATTGGGAGAAAAAAGACGCAGAATCCACTGAGAGAG
>NW_024081229.1:0-65362 GCF_003009895.1 Hyaena hyaena
CTTAGGTCATGATCTCGCGGTTCGTGGGTTCGAGCCCCGCATCGGGCTCTGTGCTGACTGCCAGCTCAGAGCCTGGAGCCTGTTTCAGAGTCTGAGACTCCCTCTCTCTCTGACCTTCCCCTGCTCACGCTGTCTCTCTCTCTCCTAGAAATAAATAAAACATTAAAAAAAAAGAGTTGATACTGAATCTGAATATAACAGCTTCTTTATCTAATTTAAGAACTAGTTTCTAACATTCTGTGTATTCAATTTTAATTTTTTGAATGTACAGTCTAATCTTTGTAGCTAGAATTGGGAATGGAGTTATTTTCAGTCTGTGTGAGTTTATTTTGGCTTTCCTTCTCATCACAGCCCATCTACTTGGGTGCGTGTACGATTACATTTACATCTTCCAGCTGAATGACGGTGGCCCCAGCAGTGAGACCCTGTAGGAGGAGCCTGAGAACATCACGGCAGTGAGTCACTGGGTTCTGCCCACAGGAGCATAGGCATTGTGGGTGGTGGCGAACCCGGGACATGACATCAGGGGTCGGTCAGAGGCTTGAGCTCTCCAAGTCAGTTAGCCAGGGAGATTGTATTCATCCATAGCTTTTGTAGGTTTTCAGGGTGTTTTATTTCTTGTGGAATGGAGGGCATGTTACAAGGTAAAAGTAGGAAATCCACCGTAAGACTGTGTTCCTTCAGGAGGGTCCCTCAGAGATGGTGCTGTGAATCTGGAGGTGTTCTTTCCTTCCCAGTTGGTCATCACCTGCCGGGACCACCCTTCCGCCTGCCTTATTCGGGCTTCCCTGTGGACTCTGCCATGGTTCCAGCAGGTGGAGTCTTCAGCAATTCCGTCTGGTGTCCTGACTGCCAGCCCAGACCTGCCCAGCCCCCACCCGCTGGCTGGTGCAGAGAGCGATGGGGCAGGCTCTGTGCTTGTGGCAGAGCACGGTCCACAGCAGATACTTGTGTATGGTCACATGACAAGAAAGTGACCCCGTACTCCATTTAATTGTCTGTTGAAAGCTGTGTGCTGCCAGATATTTTTCTTTAAAGAAAAAGTAAACTTTTAAGAAAAAATTCAAAAATTTAACTTCCCAGTAATGAGACATTCAGCAAGTTATATGTGGTAACATAGAGAGTGTCAGTGGCTCAGGGCAGACCTCACAGATCAGTGTAGTGCTTGCTTTCCTAAAATTGGGATTTTGTTTTCCTCTGTCCCAGCTGAATTCCACGGGCTTTGGGACAGCCTGGCATACGAGGTGGAGGTCCAGTCTCATGTAAGTTGCTGTGTTATTTTGCAAGAAGGTCCGGTTGTTTGAGGTGGGGTCAGTATTGTGTTGCTCTCCAGCATCTTGGAGCCCGATGAGTCAAACAGGCTTTGGGGAACTTTTCAGGCTCCTGGAAGCCCATGTCCCAGATACCTGTCCCGTGGGGGAGGGAGGGGAGGTGCAGAATGGAAGGAGAGCTTTCACTGCATTGTGCTCTTAACCCCTTGGGATGAGGAGGCAGGGCCGAGGGGCAGACAGAGCAGGTGGGCAGGTCCGAGCAAGCACTGGCTCGTCTGAACCCCCTTTCAAGGGGAAGGGTCCCCCATGCTGTGGGGGATGCCAGAAGTCCATCCCCACACCGCCGCAGGCTGCGTGACCACAGCCCAGGCTGTTGTCCTGAGTGAATGTGCTGTGGCTTGCCCGCTGCTGTGTGATCCCAGAGGGAGGGGCCCACTCATCCCTTGCTAAGTCTAGTCCTTTTGTGGGTCCTCTGTGTCTGTACAGTTAGAGTAGCAGCAGCCAATCTGGCCACGTACGTTCTGAGTTTCTTCCAAAATGAAAGCCTGTGAGGTACCCGGCACTTGGTGCCAGCAGTCTCTGAGGGGTGGTTGGTGCCTGTCCCCTCTCCTCGGGCACCGGCTCCAGCAGCACCTCTGTTTGGAACCTTTGCCTTGTCTGTACCTTTATCCGCATTTTACCTTTCTTTGCTCAGCTCCTCGATGATGTGATGACAGCCTTACTATTTTCAGACAAGAAGGCATCAACAGCAATCTCATCGCCTGGAACAGGGTGGTGCTGCTTCATGGTAGGAGCATGTGAGGTTTTCTTTATTTAACCAGATAAACTGTTGAAGTTAAGCTTTTTACTTGTCCCGTTGGCCTTCGAGGAGTTACAGTTCTGATGCAGCCAGAGCTGTCCTCGAAGGTCCCCTCCCTGAGAAGCCACTCCAGCTCATGTTACTCTGGGCATCTGTCACCTGACCCTTCACTCAGCAGCTGCCTGGTCTCTGCATTGTGACCTTTCTACATTGTTATTAAACTCTTCAAATAACTACCTAATTCCCCCTAAGTAATCGTACATTCCTTAGGACAGAAACAGCCTCACATTTTTGTAGTGTTCCTGGAGCTTCGCTTTGTGACCTTAAACTGCAACATCGTGCTTCACTGAAATTCTGCCTGAATCTTCTGAGGAGAACATTGGATTTTTTCTTGATGTTACTGGTTAGAAAGAAATCGAGAGAATGCCCAAATAATAGTGAGGTAGGAATGCAGAGTAATTAGCTTCTCAGATCAGTTAAGATTATATGCTTCTGTGGAGTCTTAAAAAGGTGTCTTTTTAAAAAGATTTTATTTGTTTTGACAGAGTACACACATGGGGGAAGGGCAGAGAAAGAGGGAGACAGAGAATCCCAAAAAGGCCCTGTGCTATCAGCACAGAGCCCGACTCATGGCTCAATCTCACAAACTGAGATCATGGCCTGAGCCAAAATAAAGGTTCAGATGCTTAACTGAGCCACCCAGGCACCTCTGAAACAGTGCTTTTAAACAGCAGATATTGTCACCATATTGTCCTGATACTGGGTTCTAAGTACGCAGTGAGTAGGTATTTTGATTAGTGAAATAAAGTGTTTCCCATTTAGAATTGGTTACGTATTTCTTCTTTAATTATCCAGAATGCCTGTAGAAAATCAGATGTGAAAGTGTCTGCGTTTTCTGATAGATGCGTTTGTCCCTCCACATTGGCCGTCTCAGCTACTGCCCGGCGTCCTGCTCGGTGGCACGTGGGCCAGGGGGCTGTATGAGCAGGGCCTCGCCAGCTGCTCTTCTGGTTCAATGTGGGCGGCAGTGAAAGCCGGGGATGCTGTGCGCTGCAGAAATGGCAGACTTCAGTGCCTTAGTCCAGATGCTTCTCATGGAAGCTGTTTGGCCTTTCACAAGGTGCCTTAGCGAGTGGGTTTTATAGAGGATGTGTGGGGACAGGGAGGGTGTCAGTGCGGACGGAGACCAGGAAATGTGCTCACTCTGGACGCTGAGGGGATGCACAGGCCGGGGGGCGATGCCGTGTTGGGTCATGGAAGCTGAGAGCAGAAACACGGGCTGAGGTCAACTGGGAGAAAAAGGAGAGCCTCGTGAAGCATGTTGTTAATATTTTATAGCACATGCGCTGCTAGCAGACTTCTTTGCGAGCTACCCAGCAGTCCTTGGGGTGATAGCATTCGGAGCTCTGAGCTCTGCTCGGTTTGTGTGCTGCGGATAACGCAACTACTGTTGCTTTAAGGAATTTGTTACCACACTGACTTAAAAACACATCGCTTGGTTTCGTTACAGGTCCTCCGGGAACTGAAAAAACATCCCTGTGTAAAGCACTAGCCCAGAAATTGACCATCAGACTTTCAAGCAGGTCACTTTTGGTAATTCGAGAAAGGGGAGCACGAGGACAGGGCTGTTTGCTCTTCATGTGTGACATAGAAAGTGGTTTTATGTCTTCATAATCTTCCTTTCATATTAGATGCCTCTCTTTCAAGGTGAATTCACTCCTGTACTGAATATTGTCCTGAGTCACAGTTTCAGTCTTAAATTTACGGCTCTTACTTTACGTGGTCTTTTGGGGACTGGCCTACATGGGTGTCCGAGTCACTCTGCCCGCAAGGCCCGATGCCTGCTGCTCTTGCTGACGGTCTACTGTACTGTTGCCTGAGAGAGTCATGACCAAACTATTGGTGGATTTGTCTGTTTCTCCTTGGGTTCTCTCTTTTGTGGTTTATGTGCATCATGTTTAGACACCATTTGGCCATTGTTTTCTAAACATATCCCCCTCCCTCCCCCAAACATACACAAACAAACATTATCTAGGGGTGAGCCCAATATTTGTGTGTTCAATTGTTTGATATTCTCCCATGGGCCACGGATGTAGCTTTTTTGTCTTTGAGGTTTTTAGAATTTTTCAAAGTGTTCCATTTTGGGCAGCTTTCTAAGATATTTGGTAGATTCACAGTGTTCTGCTGTCACCACGTGTGTTGAATTCAGAACATCTCCGTCACCATCAAAAGAAAATCCCACCCCCTTTAGCAGCCACCCTCAGTCCTTTCCAGAGCCCCTGGCAACCTACTCTGCTTTTGACATGTATGGGTTTTCCTGTTCTGAGCATCTCGTTTAAGTGGAATCATACAGGATGTGGCCTCTTACATCTGGCCAACCCCTCAGCATGGGGTTTCTGAGGATGTCACACTTAAAGCGTGTAAATACGGGCCCAAGGATGCCCTGCTGTTGCCATGGGCCCCACCAGGACTCAGGCTGCTCCTTCTTGGGTGTGTCACAGCCACGAAAGGGGGACCTGGGGCTTGGATTGCCTCCCTGTGCCGGCTGCCCCAGGAAGCTGGTAGGATCCCAGTCAAAACCGACAGATGTGGGGCGGCTGGGTGGCTCAGTTGGCTAGGTGTCCAACTTCAGCTCAGGGCATGACCTCGCAGTCCCTGGGTTCAAGCCCCACATCGGGTTCTGTGCTCAGAACCTGGAGCCTGTTTCAGATTCTGTGCCTCCCTCTCTCTCTGCCCCTTCCCCACTCATGCTCTGACTCTCTCTGTCTCAAAAATAAATAAACCAAAAAAAATTTTTTTAAAAAACCCACAGATGCTTTGGGTGGTCAGAGTAACTTGGCAGGTGGGTAGTGAGGGGGAGTGTCCCTCAGAGCCTCAGGGGCCATGTGCCAGCCATGGACTGCACAGCCGAGCCACAGCACCTCAACCACACTGTGGACTTTCCAGGGAGTGGGGCTGTCTGGGCGGAGTGCTGGATGAGGCGGATTCATCTTGCTACTCTTTTCTTCTGGAATCCACACTCAGAACAAGACCAGTGAGGGAGAGTGTGAGCACGTGTGAGTGTGCACACTTGTGCAGTCTTGTACGTGCATCTGTGCTCGTGCACAGAAGTGCACATGTGGCATGTGAGCATGCACATTTATGTCTGTAAATGTGAGCACGTGTGATCATGTTGCACATGTGTGCCTTTGTGCCAGTGCATGTGTGAGCGTATGTGTGAGCACACATGTGCACACATTGAGTCTGGTGTACACGTCTGCATGTGCACATTTGTGCCAGTGCACATGTGAGCATGTGAGCGTGCATGCAGATTCGTGTCAGTGCACGTGTGGGCATATGTGTCAGTGTGTGTGTGTCAGTGCATGTGTGTGTGCGTGTGAGTGCCAGCACCTGCCTATCCCGCCCTCGGACTCGTTCCTGACATCCCTGCCCACCGCACCCCGGTCCTGACCCCTCGGGGGTGGTGTGTTTAGATGTGTGCACCGTGGGGCTGCAGGCGGGCTCAGAGCAGAGCTTGTGAGTGACCTTCCTGTCCGGCAGGTTATGGATCAAGTACGGGATTGCTCTGTGAGCCTTAGAAATATGGGCGTGTTTGTGTTGAGGGAAGGGAGGACCAGGCTGCCATTTGGGGACGAGAGTGGGTTGCAGAGTGGGGCCAACAGGACGTTTGTCCCGTTAGGCTTTCTGGGCCTGCAGCCGTTCGTGGGTAGAGGTCCTGGTTGCCCGGGGCGGGGTTATGGCTCTGGTTTTAGGTCTGTTTCTTAGGGCTTTTATGGTGAATGTAGCTTCTGAAGTTATTCTCATGGAGCAAAGTGGTCTCTTTGGAGGCTCATTTCTCATGGGTGTGAGTGGCTGAGGTCACCGCGGCTCCCGGTCAGCCAGGGGACCCCACCGCCCGCAGACTTGGGGGGCCCTGGGGTAGTGCCGCCCCTGCGCCACTCCCCGGTGGCCTCCTGCGGTGGCAGGGCACCAGGTGCTGAGGTCACAGGCCTGAGAAGAAGCCCCGGTGAGGGGCCGGCAGCCTGCACACAGGTGCACCTGGGGAGACACGTTCTGTGCAGGCGGCCGAGACGTTGTGTCTCCATGTACCGAATGGACCCTTCAAGTGCTGTAAAGACTGTGCTTTCCCGCAGCTTGAGCTCTGCCGGTGGGAGTGGTGGCCTCACTGCCTAGCTAGCATTCTGTGTCAGACGTGGCCTCAGAGGTGAGTGCACCGTGGGAGACCTGCACTCTGGCGGGTGCCCTGCCCCCAACTGTGTTCAGTCACCGGCGTCTCCGTCTGCAGCCTCTGCTGTGCCGACGGCAATGTTCTTGGGGGGTCTGAGTTCCTGTTCAGGCAGCCTGTGGTCTGCCCTGGGTCTCTGGGGGCGCGCTGTGGACAGTGGTGGACGGCAGGACTGGGCCCAGGAGTCCTTGGCTCCTACATCACTGGAATGTGGCTCTAGGTGGAGGTTGGCACACAGAGCTCTGCTGCCAGCTCGGGGCTGCCATGGGCACTTCCTGGTGTGCAGGGCACATAGGCGGCAGCCAGTCTCTCCTCTCCCCTTGTCCGGTGACCGACCTCTACCACCCTCGTTCTCCAGCACACCTCACATCCCAGGCCCCATCTCCTGCTGCCCGCCTGTGGTCAGACAGGGCTGCCAGGATCAGTGTGCCTGTTACCTCCATGGACGCTTTGCTCCTGGAGATCTCAGCATGGCATGTGGGGCCAAAGGGTGCGTGTTGAGAATGTGGAAGCCCAGGTAAGCAGGCTGGATGGACCTGGACTGACCCAGACCACAGGTCAGCCTCGGTACTAGCCACGTGGCCCAGCCCCAGCCCAGCAGAGAGGTCTCCTGGCTCTCCAGTAGGGTGCTCTTGACCATGTGTTGGTGACACAGCCTTCCCTCCAAGCTGGTCCCTGCCCCCTGCCCAGTGGCCTCGTAATCCACCCGTCTGTCTTTGTCTTGGGCCTCTCCCAGCTGCCCGGTGGGAGGCAGACACCTGGCCACTGCAGGTGCTGGGCAGCAGGGCCGCACTCCGTGCACGCGGGACGCTAGAGCAGGTACCCCAGGGAGCTGTCTGGTGCCAGGGGCAGCAGAGCTCACGCTGTGCCCAGACTTAGGAGGGGAACGGGATCTGAGATGGCTGAGTGGGGGCCTTGGAAAACTCCTGCACTTGATAGCTGAGACCCTGAGGGGAGAGACCGGGAAATGGGGTGTCGATGCTGAGCCGTCCCTGGGAAAGACTCTTCCGAGTGCAGTGTGCACATGCCCCTCACCCCTGCCTCTTTTTTGGCCTTTTAGTGACATTTTCCCTGCCACCATGGCCTTTCTGTGACCTCTGAGGGGACAGGCTCAAGGCGGTGGTGTCTGACCTGACCTGGAAGGAGTGCTCAGGTCTGGGCTTCCAGGGCAGAGTCCACCAGTGGGACAGTTGTCACAAGGAACACTGGCCCAAGCAGGAGCTTAGGGGCCAGGACACACCACTGGTTCCTCGGGGCGGGGGGGGGGCGCTGCCATGGGCAGCCTGCGGGTGCCGCCTGCCACCCGGCCTGTCTGGGGGCCCCGCATCTTCTCTGCAGGCTGTGCCTGCTGTGCCTACCCTGGCCCCGCTGGCCCCGGGGGCCCCGGCGCAGGGCCGACCCAGCTTTATGAGGTGCTTTGGGTTCTATTGTTGCCACAGCAACTGGGTTTGTTACTCCTCAGTTAGGCCCGGGCCCAGCAAGCCTGTGCTTTTCTGTCCTGCCTGGACTCTGACCAGGAAGGAAGTGGAGCAGGTTCTGTCTCCCAGGTGGTAGGTGTCTCCTGCTTCTACTGTGACCAGAGAACTTAGAAGTGTAAACTCTACACATCCTAAGCAGGACACAGAGCAGAACAATGATTTTGGGGCTGACCTGTGTCAGAGTTCTGAAGGTCACGTTTGCCAGGCTGCAATATCATGAACACGCAGGTGGCCCAGGACACCCTGTCCTGGGGAGCATGGCATGGTGGCATCCATCCTGCAGACGGCCCTGGTGGGCAGGGTCAGCGGTTACAATGCCTGCCTCTGCCCACAGCCACACTGGCCAGTGCGGTGGCCTCTGCGTGGAGCTCCCGAACGTCAGCCGTGTTTGTGTTGGGGAGGTGGATGTGACGTCAGGAACCGAGCTTGGGGTGAGAGGGGACCCAGGCCCCACCGAGCCTGCCCAGGAGGGAGATCATGAGTTTCCCTTCCCACGGCCTGAGTCCCAGCATTTGCAGAAGGAGTAGACGAGGGCCTGGATCAGACCTGGTGGGGGTGTCAGGGAGGTTGTCTAGGGAGAGAGGCCAGCACGGGCTTGAAAGGCAAGAGATGGCCATTAGTTGGGGGAGGGGCAGAGACACAGATCTAGGGCGGTGTGTGTGCTGTGCATGTGTGTGATATGTGCATGTGTTTGTGCATCCTGTGTGTGTGTTGTATATATGCTTTATGTCTATGTGGTGTGTCGTGTGTATGTGTGAGTGTGGTGGATGTTTATGTGTCTGTGCTGTGTGTGTTGCGTGTTTGTGTCCAGTATGTACGGTGTATGAGTGGGTGGCTTATCACATGTGTGGTGTCTTGCATGCGCATGCCTGTTGCACGCGTGGAGTGTGAACGTGTGGACAGGTATGTCTGCACAGGCGTCTCATGCACACTTGGAGCCCTCATTAACTGCTGTCTGGTCCTGGCAGGAGGCAGGAGCTTGTGCATTTGTTTGGAACTGTATATTTGTCCTGGCGAGAGCTTCTGGGAGCTTCTGAGAGACAAGAACTGAACTAGAAGAACCGAGCAGTTGTGCGAGCTGAGCACGTGCGCCTGTGAGGGGCAGGAACGAGGCTGCCACCCCGCTGCCAGCTGCATCTTCTCTCTCCAGACCCCCGGTCTTGCAAGAGTCCACACGACCACGGAGCCCGCGGGAGCCCGACTTTGGCAGTGCCCTCCACGCTGGCTCACGGTGACTGTGGGTAAGTATGCGCTGCCCACCACCACCGCTTGGGCCGCATGTGATTGTGACCTCACACTCATGCAGATGTGGTCCCGCCGTGGCAACTGAGGATTCACTCATGCCCTGCGCAGTGTTGCCCTCGGTGCCACATCGAATGCAGGGAAGCATCCAGGGACCTCTGAGGAGCGCTGAAGTCATGCCCCTGCGTCTGCACACTCAGCCTTGTGTTCCAATGACAATTTGGCTGGGTCTGTTCAGGTTCAAACTAGTTTCAGAGCTTGAAAACTTGTTCTCTTTCAAATTTCACAAAATCCAATGCCAGCTGCAACCTCAGCATTTCCACACGTTGTCAGTGATGCCATTTCCATCCTGGGAAGCCCCATGGAACGTGTCCCGTCATGGCTGGCACAGCAGGCTCCTGGGTGGACGCACGCCCTCCCCACGCCCTCCCCACGCCCTTGTGTCCTCGCCACACCCCCTCACTCACTCCAAAGCCAGTTGTCTCTGCTGCCACCCTCCATGCCCCTTCTGTTTCCTCCCATGCCCCTGCTTCGCCTCCCTGTGCTGAGGTCTGTGATTGTGCCCTAGAGCCCACCTCCCTGTTGGTGGAATTTCATTTTGGGAGGCATCCTCTCCATTGGCAAGTGTTTCCATCTGAATGTTGTTTTCACTGGGGAATCATGTTGTAACACAGGGTGCTTTTGTGTGCCCAAACCCCAGTATGCTGGCCTTGCCTTCCACATGGGATGCTCCCAGCCCCTCAGCTCGACCTGGTTGACCCCAGAGCACCCAGAGGCCCCAGAAGCCCCTTGGTCAGCAGGCCTTTGTTCTGCAGCAAGAACAACAGAACTCTCTGGGGGCGTGATGTCTTGTTCTGTCCTCGAGGGAAACTTGCAGGAAATTCCCTGAGGATTTCAGCAAATAAAAGGATCACGTGGCCATAGGTCTGCTTTTCCTGCACACTTTTCTCCAGCTTCCCTGGGGATTAGAGCTTCCTCCTGAAGTGGGTCTTCCTCTGCATGTGATCTGTTTTCTGATGAATCTGTGCACTCACCCCCAGAAGGGGCCACGGCCATGCCCCACTGGGGGTGTGCTGGACAGTGTGTGTGGAGCTGCATCGCTGCTGTGGCCTGGGCAGACTGCAGGACTCCCCTGGATTCTCCTGGGAGGCCCCCCCCCCCACCCGCCTCGGCCCCAGAGGCCGCAGGCTGCAGTCCCCGGGTGCTCCCGGACGCGCAGGCCATGCAGGAGTCCATGTCTGCCTGCCCCTCCTCCTGTCTTGCAGATGGATTTGTGTGGCTGGAGCCAGAGACAGGCCGTGCTGGAAGCCAGGAACAAACGAGCTCCAGTCTCCAACCTGTCTCGAGTGAATGGCTGGTCATGGCCCCTGCACCCCTTCCAGGCATTGGCCTGGACGATGGTGTTCATCTTTGCCCTGGCCAACTTTGGCGTCTTCATCCCCTTCCTGCCGCCTAACTGGAACTTCATCGCCTATGGTGTATCCTTTACTGTGGGAACAGCGCCTGCTGTCCCAGGGAGGCTCCCTGCAGGCCCTCCCTGAGATCTGGCTCAGGGCCCTGCCATGCCTGCCGGTCCCCCACACCCGAGTCACCCGCAGGTCCGCACCCTCTTCTGTGACCCCACTCTCCCCTCTTCGCCCCAAACACCTGCCATGGCCATGGTGCCTGGAACCTGATGTCCGTTCACTGTGTGGCTCACTGGTGTGGGATCCGGGCTGAAAGCTCAGGAGTGTCTGCTACTCGCCTGCCATCTGCATTGGAATAGTGCGTCTGGGGGCCCTGGTGGAGGGGCTGTGGGGTGGGGCAGGGAGCTTGGACTAGAGGAAGGAGCTGCAAAGGTGTCACAAGGCACAGAGACTGAAGGCTGACTCCCAGGGATTTCCATGTCATTCGGTCTCAGGGACCAGGGTTCCCTGTGTGGGTGTCACTTGTCTGCAGGGCTACAGTGGGCTGGGTCAGGCTGGCCGGTGCGCGAGGCACGCCAGGGTTCCGGGGAAGACACTGAGTATAACCGTGGCCCCTGTTGAGATACGAGTATGTTACCAGGTGTTGGCAGGGCCTAGAGTTGCAGAGGCTGGAAAGAGAGCTCTCCAGCTGCTGGCAGCCACAGCACAGGCCCCAGTGGGGACTGCGAACCCTGTGGCAGCCTTGACAGGAGGCTCCAGACACGGCACCAGAGTCGACTTCAGGCCAGTTGTATAGGCACTGGGGACACACGTGGCACTATCATGCAGGCCCTGTGGAGGAGCAGCTGGAAGGGGCAGCTCTGTGTTCCTCTCCCTGCCACGTGGGCATCGCCAGGCTCGCTCCATCTTTACACTTTACTCTGCGGATCGGTACCTCAGTTCCACCAGTGCATCTGTGCTCTGGGGATCACCTCTGGCTGACCCTGGGCGTTGGCCAGGGCATGGCTGGGCATCCACCATGGCCTGATATGCAAGCCTGCTGCTCCCCCGCACCATACGTACCCCTGATCTGGCCAGCCTCCTCCTGCGGGGATCTCAGGGTGAGGGCTAGTCTGACCCAGCAGCATGGGGCCTGGTACAGCTGCCCCACCTGTAGGCCTGTGGCTCAGGGTTGGGGGTGCTGGGTGGGGCCTCCAAAGCCAGCATCACGCGTCCCACGTCACCCTGCATATCTTGTGTCTTTCACAGACTAGAGGATGGGCAGAAACTGTACAACCTCGTAGGTATCCCATCTCAAAATTTCTCCAGTTGTCCCCAAGGCATGCTTTGTTGGGGTTTTTTTTAAACCCAGAATCCAGTCATGGTTCATGGTTTGCATGTGGTGATGAGTCTCCTCTCTATGGCCCAGCACAATGGCCACTGGCACCCGTCCCCACGGCGTCCTGGTCAGAACTGCCCTCTTGCTGAGGTCTCGCACGACTGTGAAACATCTACCAGTTCTACCCTTCCTCCTGTGCACGGAGCTCACGTTCTCGTGTAGAGGGAGCACTCTCCTTCCGGAGCCAGAGGTCCTCAGTGCAGGCGGGGGGCCGGCTCTGGGGAGGGCTGGGTCCTGGCCTCCTCCCCGCCTCCAGCTGCCCCGTGTGTGTATCCTGACCTCTGTCCCTGACTGTGGGTTTGCTTGCATTCTGGGTTATAATTCATGGTCTCCATTGTCCCTTGACTGCAGCTCAGACTGTTCTGGGGCCTTTTCAAGCTGCCTTGTGTTCTCTGTCCAGGGAGCATTCTGAGCACTCACCTGCTTTCAGGCCCAGAGGGTGCCCCAGGCCCACTTGCACACCTTTTCCTCTAGGAGCCCTTGGCTGACCCCAAGTGCTAGGTTCTGGGTGGCTTCCATCCCCTGTGGGCTCTGCAGCACTTGGCCACTGGGGAGCATAGATGTCTTTCGGAGCCTGCAGGGAATGCTGCCCTGGGAGGGAGGGCAGGGTCTAGGTTGCAGCCTCCAGAAGACACAGCAGAGAAGGCAGACCCCTGGTTTCCGCCTGACTTCAGCTGCCAGCCACTCACACCGCCCAGCCCCTGCTCAGAGGGACTGGCCTCTCGTGTGACAGGTCTTAGTCCTAGGGCACTGTGGCCGGGCAGAGCCCCTGGTTAGGTTAGTGACTGCAGAGCTGGTGGGAGGTGGTGGGAGCTCTGGGGGTGCCTCTCCCCTTCCCGCCTCAGAACCAGAAGGACTCAGAAGGAGGGATGGCGAGATGGCGTGTGTTCTGGGCTGGCATCTCTGTGTGTTTACCAAACAGATTGTCGATAAGGGCACAGCAGGGGGCCTTGGCGTGGGGGGGGGGGCGGGGGGCTGGTCTCCTGCTGTGAGAGACCTCCTACCCTGTGCCTCTTGTTTTTTGTTACTCTCTGCAACCTGTGAGAAACCCATCACCTGGCCGTTTGAATGTGAGGACAGAGCCCTGGGGTAGCGCCCACCCACTGACACTTTTCTCAGCCAAGTGGCTGACGGAGTGAACAGCCAGGCAAAATACAGTGGCCTTTGGCTCACTTGTATCACTCCCCTGGGTGACCTGGGGTTAGAAGGACATCCTGAACCTGTGTTTACGCTTGAGGGGGCTTGCCTACCACATGGCAGGGGGCTGCCCCTCTGTTCCTGAGGGGTGCATTCTGGGGACAGCCTGGCCACAGCACCTGCAGGCTTGGGATGTGGGGAAAAACAGGCTCAGGGCAGAGGCCTCGGTGCTTCCAGTCTGAGGCTAGAGCGCAGGCCACACTGTCCCCACACTGCCTCCCTGGTGGTGTTCCCTTTGGAGCTGAGTGTAGTCATGGGGGCAAAGGGCCCCATGCCTCAGTCCCTGCCCAGCAGCCTGCCCTCCTGTTTCTAATGCAGCAAAGGAAGGGGCCACACCTGGCCCATTGCCGGCCTTCCTGCTGACCCCAGACCCCCCTGCGCAGGACCTGCTCCTGTTCCCCAGGAACCACACAAACAGTGCTTGTCTCTGGCCAGCACCCGCAGGCTTCTGGGAGCAGGTGTAGGGACCGCATGCCAGCACCGTGCGGGTGTCTCCAGCAGTGACAGCAGAGCCTGACCTGGCCCCACACCCTGCTCGGCAGCAGTGCAGATGAGGCTCAGGCCATACCCAGCCCTGCGGGTCCGGTGGCCACAGGATGGGCTTGGGGTCACCGCATCCCTTATGGGGCGCTGAGGGATCTGGTCAGTCCCGTCCCCCGTGCAGGTCCCCCAGGGCCCAGCTGGTTCTCAGCCACCTTCCACTCACCCCTGGCCCGGGCTGACTCTGTGCCCTCGGCTCCTTCTCGGCTGCCCTCCTCCTGCCCCCTCCCCCAGCAGCAGGGCTGGGTCTCCATCACCTCCATGTCATCATCTGGCAGCCTGAGCCCTGGGTCTGCACTTGCCACCTGGAGACTGGAGGGCAAGGGAGGAATGAGCGATTTTGGCCAGAAGCAACCTCCCGCTCGGGCTAGTGCACTGTGGATATTTCTTACGGAGCCTCCGTGGAGGCAGGGCCGTGCCCATGAACCAGGCTGGCAGGGCCTGAGGAAGACCCCACGGGGGCTTCCTGTGGGACTAAGCAGTGGCCAGCCCCCTGCTCAGAGACCCCCACCACTGTCAAATCACTGCAGACCCCGGGGCACCCGTGGCCTCGGCCTGCCGGGCTGGGTCATTTCCCTGCCACACGCTGGAGCCCAGGCTGTGAACCCTGAACCCTCCCTCTCAGCCCCGGTCCTGGGGCGCCGCGTAGGACTGACAGGGAGGCGGCTTCCACCTCTCCTGTTTGGTTTCCATGTGGACAGTGTGTTGGTCCCGAAGGGGAGGAGGAGGGTGGGATCCCAGGGCCTGGTTTTACCCTGGGTGCCATGGCTGGAGTGGGTGCCAGAGAGCTGGAGGGGCCTGGGGGTGAGGAGAGAAAAGACGAGACCCAGACAGACCATGCAGACTGGGTGGGTGAGCCCTCGCTGCTCCCCTCCTTCATGCTAGATGATATGCTTTCTTCCTTCATGCACGTGCTCTGAGCATCTCCGCTGCCCAAAGAACCCCTATGACCTTGGTACCCAGCGTGGTGGCCGCTGGCCCCCAGGGCCTTCCCTTGCTGCCTCGCTGAAGCATGGGGGCCATGCCCCCAGGATGCCAGCAGGCTCCTCCAGGGTCCTGCATCTAGTTGGAGAGCCTGTATCCAGCACACTCACTTCCTCACGGGGGAAGAAACGGGGGGGCTCTGTCAGCTGCAGGGGTGCGAGTGCAGGGTCCTGTGTCCTGGCCAGGTGCACAGCCCCCGCAGCGCTGACGGGCAGCCACCCAGAGTGGGCACCTTTGTCGCACGTTCCTTGACACTCATGCCCAGGTGACTGGCGGGCTTTTCCTTTTCCATCTGGTGGTTCACTTGACTGCAGTTTCCATCGACCCGGCAGAGGCTGCTGTGAGGCTCAGGAACTACGCAGAGCCTTTGCCTGTTTTTGACCGCACTAAACACGCTCATGTCATCCAGAACCAGTATTGCCACCTGTGTCAAGTCACGGTGTGAGTGCCCAGGGTGTGGGGGCAGGCGGACCCGAGGGCGCTGCCCTGCCGTGTGGACCTGCCCCCTTCCCCACGCTGTGCACAGGCAGGGCCCTCCCCAGGCCTTTCCGATTCCGTGCAGCTGACTGGTGCTACTTTCTTTGAAGGAAAAGCAGTGTGCCTCAGACACGCAGGGCCCCTCACCGATCTAGGGGCTCAGATGAGACCCAGCTCCCCGCCGAGCCCCACCTGGGCACTGAGGGCTCAGCAAGCAGCTTGGCAGTGTGGCCTGTGGCTCAGGGTGGGAGCTGGTCCTCTGCGTTCCAGGCGTGGCTTAGGGAAGGCACCCGCCTGGGGCCTGGTCTTCCCTGCCACCTTTCTCTCCCCTCTGACCCTGTCTTCCTCCTGCACACACTGCCAACTGACTGCTCATCCTGAATGCTTCCTTCCAGCAATAAGAAGGCCAAACATTGTAGTTACTGCAACAAGTGTGTATCGAACTTTGACCACCACTGCAAATGGCTGAACAACTGTGTGGGGAGCAGAAATTACTGGTGAGGGTCTGCAGGGAGGAGGTCTAGGAAGGAGGGGAAGAATACTGGGGGAGGGAGAGGGAGACCCAGCAGGGAAGAAGGGTGAGGGGTTTGCAGGGGAGGGAGGGGTAAGGGAGGAGGGACCTTGCAGTGGGGAGGGGTGAGCTTCTGGGCGGGGAGAGGAGGGTGCTAGGGAAGGGGGAGGTGGGACTTGGCAAGGGAGGGGTGAAAGGACTGGGGGAGGCAGGGACACTTGAAGGGGGGAGGGTTGAAGGGACTGTCAGGGAGGGAGGGGGACAGAGGAGTGGGGAGGGGCGAGGGCCTCACGAAAGGGGGTCTGCAGGCTGGGACCTCATGAGTAAGTGGGTGGGGGCCACAGGTGGTAGAAGGGTCCTGTCCTGTCCCCAGCACAGTGGTCCTTAGCGTCCTTCTGTTCTCCTTTTGGCTCTGAAACATGTTGGCCTGGAGCCCCTCCCAAATGTGGAGGCCCAGCCCCACCTGAAGGGGCACAGGCTGAGCTGACTAGTCCTTACCTGCTGGCCCGGGCCTGGCCGCTTTCTCCCTGGAGGCAGTCAGAGCACAGAGGATGGGGGCCAAGGCTGCACTGGGAGCAGGTGTTCAGCCCTGCACAGGCTTGGTGCAGGGCCTGTGGGCTTGGCCAAGACCCCACGTGCCAGGGCCCAGGCTGTGAGTGGCCAGGAAAGTCTCAGATGCTCCCCCAGCTAGTTCATAGCAGCCCTTGCCGGCTGGTGGTCCTTCAAAGGGGCCCCACTGCTCCCCCTCCACCCACAGCAGGCATGTAGCATGCAGCCCAGTAAAGGAGCATCGCGCCCTGTGTAGCCTGGTGAAGGAGTGTAGAGCTCTGTGCAGCCCCGTCATGGAGCATCCTGCTCTGTGAGGTGTGCAGTCCATTCAAGGCCATGTGAGAAATGCTCCACTTATTCAGGCCTGAAAAGCATTGCTGCTTCGAACAGAATGAAATGCAAAGCCTCATGATTAGAAAAGTCTAATGAGACTTGGGGACCTGGGGTGCCTGGAAGCCCCCATGCCCCCACTCCCCTACAGAGGAGCAGCTCCGGGCCACCCTCCACATCCACCTGACCCTTTGAGGACGCTCATGTTTTAGCTCTCTGCCTAAAGATGTGTGTAAAAAGAACCTCAAGGTGTTCTGGAAAAGAATAATGGAATCAAATAACTGTAAGCTGAAGAAAGGACATTAAGGTAGAAAATATTAAAGATGTAGTTTTCTTTAATATCACAACAGCAGAAAGCCCAAACGAAGACCTTGCAGCAGAAGCTTCTTCCAAGAATTGTGGACCAGAATTTAATTGTTGGATGGATTTAAATCATTCTGTGCCTTCAGAGCACAGGAAAGAGGACAGGACTGATTTTGTTCTAATGCCAAAGCACAAGATGTCGTTTGTGTACAGAAGCGTGCACAGCCCCTGGGAGGGTGTGTGGAGAACATGCACTGTGGGCCGCTGGCCAGCCAGGCACCTGTCCCAGCCCCTCCGGACTCCCCGAGTGGCCAGGCTTCCGTGCCTCTTGATGGAAGAACAGCACTCAGTATTCTGTGCAACATGGGGCGGGGCAGGGGATGGTGAACCCCACCCAGACTGGGCGGGAGCCTGGGTGAGCGGTGGTGAGTGTGGCGGGAGCCTGGGTGAGCGGTGGTGGTGAGTGTGTCGGGAGACTGGGTGAGCAGCGGTGGTGGGTGTGGCAGGAGCCTGTGGCCCTGCACTTGACACAGAGGCTCTGTGTCCCTGCCTGTGAGCCTGGCTGGACCCTCCTCACTGACACAGGGGGGTAAAAGGGGAGTTCATCTTTACTCCTTCAGGCATAGAAACTGGAGGTGCCCTCAGGGTGTCCCCTGGAGAGCTCAGGCAACAGAAGACCGGAAGAAGGATGGGCCTTGGGCTCAGGGTCAGGGACACCCTGAGCTGGCAAGCACATCCCCCCAACCCCCAGACCTGAGCCTGGCCCTGCCTCTCCCACAGGTATTTCTTCAGCTCCTTGGTCTCTTCCTCCATCAGCCTGCTCTGCCTGATCACCATCCTGCTGTTCATTTTCATCCAGTTCTTCATCAACCCGGCACAGCTGCGCACGCACCCCCACTACAAAAGTATGTTCGGAAGTATGGGATGGCTCCTCTCAGTTGGGGCTTTTTCTCAGGTCACTCGTGGCATCAGCTTCTCCCTCCAGCTGTATTTTGGGTAAAGCTCTCCTTCTGTAGGGTGTCGGCCTGGCCTGCTCCCAGATGGGTGAGCCATGGTTATGGGAAGGAGGGCAGCAGTCCCCCAGGCACCAGTATGCAGGTTCAGGGACCCGTGCCCGACACGCAGCCATTGGTCACGGCAGGGAGCAGCATGGGACAGGAGGGAGGGCTGCCTGAGAAAGGTTGTGGATGGCATGTGACTGCAGGTCTCTGCTGAGTGGCTCCAGGAGCCTGGCCTTGGGGACAGATTGGGGCTGGATGTGGCCTCGAAGTTCTGTCCATCACCTCACCCCCAGGCCTGTGACTGTGACCTTATTTGGGGAGAGAATCCTTCCAGATGTGATGAAGGATCCCGCAATCATGATGGGTTACCCAGGAATGTGTGGGGTCCTAGAGGTAGTGAAAATACCCTTAGAAGAGACTAGAGGGACACGGCCACAAGCCCAGTGTTGCCCGGATCCCAAAAGCTGGAAGATTCAAGGACGGATCCTCCCCTATGGCCTTGGAGGGAGAAGGGCCCTGCAACACCCTGACTTTGGGGCTCCATCTCTGTTGTTGAAACCGCCTGGTCTGTGGCCATCGGTCATGGCAGCCCTGGAAACTGATGCAGGGAGCTGATGCAGGGAGGACCCCAGGCGGAGCACCTCCTGTGTCTGTCCTGAGTGTTTGGGGATGTCAGCCCTCAGGGTGCAGAGCAAAGCTTCCTTTCTCAGCCCAGGCCTCTCTGAGCTGTGAGCATGTCACAGCTGACCCTCTTCCTGGAGGGGCACCCCGCCCTGTGCACTTTCACCCCCAGGCCCACACTGCACTTGGGATGGACGATCCCATCCCTTGTGGGATGGACCATCTAACCAGCACTACTCTGAAGTGCATCCTGGCTATTTCCATGATAAAAGGGAATAGTGGGGGTCTCAGTGAGACCAGGCCCCACCCAGCAGCATGAGGCCCCACCTGCCACCCTTCCTGACGGTGCACACACGCAGCCTGAGCAGAGAGGCTGGTGGTGCCTGCTCCCTCCAGAGCAGTCATGGGTGGGTGCTATGGCTTCCCTGTGAAGGCCTTCCTGCTCACAGGGCCTCTCGTGGCCCCCACACACTCCGAAATGTGGCTTGCACGTGGTAAGAGGCAACTCTGCACTCCCAAGTTCTGCAGCACGTGTCCTTACTTCCTCCCAGCATGGACATCGGCGGGGCTCCTGCTGTCATGCAGTGTCAGGACAGAGGGCAGCGTGGCCCCGGCAGGTGCTTCTCTGGGACTTGTGGTGCTGGAACTGTCGTGGTCCCGCTGCACATGATGCCTGATGACTGAGGCAGTCTCCTGCGTTTGCTGTTCTAGAAGATTCTGTGGGGCGGTTTAACTGCCAGTTCCCTGGGGTGCTTTGCTCTCATCGGTGGGAATTCACTGAGACGTCACCAGCTCAGGGGACAAGCGTGTGCCGGCCACACCATGGTGCAGCCAGCCTCACGCTCCCTATGCCGCAGTCCCTGAGGCCCACAGCCACACAGCACAGCGGGCCTGTAGCCACCTTCCGTGCCACAGAGGGGCCTGGAGTCTGTACTTCCTGGTCTCCATGAGGGGTGGGTGCCTTCCAGCTGGAATTCTGTCTCCATGGGCCTGCCTGCAGATCCCTCAGTGCTTTCCTCACACTTCAGTTTGGACGTGTCAGCGTCCCCAGGGGCCCAGAGGACCAGGTCCTGGAGTTGCCCACGGTGTAGGCCACCACCTTGCAGCTCCCTGTGAGGGTAGCTGGTTTAGAACAGGGAGGGCCCAGCACAGTGGCGTGGCCTGCAATACGGTGGGTGTTGGGCCAGACAGGGGGTCAGGCTCTGCCACCTGGACACTTAGTTATCCTCTCCCAGCCTCACCTTGCAGACATGTCAAGTGGGGCTGTGATACCTGCCTTGGTCAGGGGGCCACAGGGGCACCTGGGTGAGGTGTAGGGCACACACCCTGGCGGGAAGGGGCTTCCTCCGTCTGCCGACCCTCCCCCATTTCAGAGCATGCTCCCCAGAGGAGAGGCTGGCCACGCCCCAGGTGCTGGGCGCACACGTGTCTCCCTTGCCTCCGCAGACATCTCTGATGCCAACACTTGGCTGCTGTTCCTGCCCCTGTTCCCCGTAAAGACGAAGACCCTGGGGGTCCTGGGCATTGGGCTCTTCGTGCTGTTGTTATCGATCTTCAGCCTCGTGATGCTTGGACACCTGCTTATCTTCCACGTCTACTTAAGTATGTGTCCTGGACCCCACTCTGGTGTTTGTGCCTTGCGTTCCCACGTGTCCCAAGACAAGATCTGCTGTCCCCTTCTGGGGAAGAGCACACTGGACAAGTCATAGGACAGGAAGAGACACCTCTAGAGGGACAGCAGGGCTAATTCTGCTCTGAGGCCTGTGGAAGACACGAGAGTGACTAGGAATAAGTTAGAGAAGGGGGGGTAGAATGTGTAAGGCAAGAACAGGCACTATTAAAAAAGAGCAGGGGATTTAGAGAAGCACCAAATCTTAACAATGAAAAACAATGAGCCAGGGACAGGGTATCTGCTGACCCACCTCGCTGCAGGGACACCGGCCATTTCCTGGAGGCCATGAAGTGCTGCGTACAGCAGGCTCCACCATTGCCCTGCACGTGGGAGGGCACGAATTCTCTTTGCAGCCTCTGCAAGGGAGAGGGCAGCAGCAGGGCTCTCTCTGTGGCTGCTGGAGCTGGTCTGGCACAGGGGGTGTCCTCAGGGCCCAAATCAGCACCTGGAGCCAGAGGCCGGTAGCCCAGGCCCTTCCTAAGGCTTCCACACACTGCCCAGTGGGGACAAGGGTGGACTTGGGAGCAGTCCCCCAGCGGCAGCGTGCATGACAGCTGATAGGCGGCAGGGTGGGCAGGTCCAGAAGTCCACTGCAGCCACTCAGGATGGATGGGTGTGATACTGGAGAACAGGTCCACGGGATAGTCAGCCAATGGGAGATCCAGGGACAGGGACCACAGGTCTCTAACCTAGGCAATCCGGAGGGTGAGGGTTCCACACTCACCTTGGGTGCATGAACTGAGGTGAGGGTTCATGGTGTCACTTTCAGAGTATTTAGACAGCAAAGCACAGACTTCCAGACAAAGTTGGGATATTAACTATTATTTATAGTCAGCTTATTCTGCTTGAAATAACAGTCATTACCTGGCAGTTTTTGTAGCTCCTGGGCTCAGCACAGCCTAGCCAGCTCCACAGGCCCTGCTTTGCCGTAAGGCATCCACCAGGTGTGAGGAGGGCTGTGGTCTCATCCGACTGGAACTCACATCTAGGCTCATTACCAGGGTATTGGCAGGCCGGTTCCTGGCCTCACTTCCCCATGAGTCATTGGCCAGTGCCTCCTGCCACCGTGGGCACCCCAGCAAGAGAGAGCATCGGGCAGCAGAAAGGCAGAGCCAGCCTTCATAGCCCAGTCACAGAAGTGATGCCCACCCCCACTTCTTCTGCAAGGCACTGGTACCTTGGTACTGCTCTCCAGGGGATGGCGCTAAACAAACACCCTGAGGTTGGGGGGGTGCTGGGGCCCCCGTAAGAAGCTGCTGGAAGCTGGATACCTCATCTTGAAGTTTGGGTGAATGACATCCAGACGAGGCTGCAGCATGAGCGAAGTACAGCATTGGTGATGGCAAGACCTCCAAGGGAAATGCACAGATGTGGGGGTACCAGCAGCAGGGTGGGGAAAGCCAGCTCTACACAAGCGGGGCAGAGAGCGTCCCAGGCCAGCGGCCCTGGGCTGCTTTGTTGGTGCCTAGTGTCACTGGAAGGAACACGCTGGACACTCCTTCAGTGCGCACCGCACTCTGGCCTCCCTCCCCTGCCACAGCTCCTCCTTTACCATGAGATGAAAGCATATACACAAAAATGAGGGTGAGTGTGTACTTGCCATCTGATGGCGATGGTACCCATGCAAATCCCTGCAAGAGAATGAGTGTTTTCACGAGCATGTGACCTGGTGCAATTTTGTGGCTTAACAAAGGCAAGTTCTGAGGGAGGTGGATGAAGGTAGCAAGAGCCAGGTGCGGTTCATCAGAAAGCCACAGCAAACACAGATGTGCTTGAACAAACCACCCAGGGACAGGGACTGGCTCCACTGGGGGTGTGGAGAGGTCACCCTCCGTCTGCTCCTAGAGCTGCAAATAGGCTTCTGTGGGTGGCCCTTCTCGATTTCCAGAAATAATTAGGAACCATCTGTCCTTGTGTTTGTTGGTTTTGGGGAAAGAGAAATGGGAGGTTTGGCGCTTCTGCTGAAGCACATGCTGAAACAGGCACAGAACCCGTTTCATGGACGGTGCTGTCTATTGACAGACACAGGTCTCAGATGCCCTTTCAGTGACCCGTGGTGCTTCTGCTACAGTGCCAGAGCCAGTGTCTGGGTCCACACTGGCTTTGCGGGCCTGTGAGGCAGGTCCTGGGATGAGGTGGGTGCCCAGCAGCCTCCGGGCTGTGACAAGCTGCAGCCCACCGCCCACAGACCAGAGGGGCCCCGGAGTGGCCGTGCAGCAGCCCCCCATGATCCAGGCTAGTAGGCAGCTGCTGGCATCCTGCAGGGTCCCTGAAAGGCTGGGTCATGGCCTGAAGACCACTTGCCCAGTTGCATAATTGTAACTGCCCGTTTCATCCTTTCCCCTTTCTAGTGTCCAAGAAGTTGAGCACATATGAGTTCTTGACGCAGGGCCACTCTCAAAAGACTCCAAAAGTTTCAGCAGGACCTGAACCACTGTTCATTAAAGTAAAGATGCCACAGGTACCGGGTGCCCTGATGCTTCACCATCTGTGCTATCCAGGCCTGGGGCAGCACCCACTGTCATTGCAACTGGGACTTCTCAAACACAGGCCTTTGCTTCTGTGTTGGCACAATCCTCTGATTCTGTGTGTGCCCATGTGTGCACGTGGTTGTGTGAGATGCAGCACAAGTGTATATATGTGAGTCTGTGTATGTGATGCATGTGTCCGTGCGTGTGTATGGTGTGTGATGCAGTGCAGGTGTGTGTGTATGTATGTGAATGTAGTGTGTGTGATGCGGTGTGTATGGGGGTGTTTGGTGTGCGTTTAACATGAGGTGTAGGGCATGTCTGTGTAAGAAGTGCAGCATGTGTGCGGTGCAGTGCATGTTTGTGTGTGAAGCTACATGGTGTGTGATGCAATGTGCGCGCGCGTGTGGTGTAAGATGCAGTGCACGACTGCATGTGTGCATGATGTGTATGATGCAATGCACATATATGTGGTTGTGTGTGCATAATATGTGATGCAGTGCATTGTGTGGTTTTGTTTGTGTGTTTAGTGTGAGATTTGGTGCATGTTTGTGTGACCGAGTGTGTGTGTATGATGCAGTGCATATGATTGTTTGCATGTGTACATGGTGTGTGTGATGCAGTGTATGTGTGTGCACATGCATGGTGTATGCAGCACAATACATGTGTGTTTGGTGTGTGATGTGCTTGTGTGTTATATCATTTGTACATTCACTATGCATAGAATCAAGCCAGCAGGGCTGACTCCTTTTAGGCCCATATATTAATGCAGCTGCTTTTCATCAAAATTAAAAACATTTGCTTTTCAAAAGATCACCATTAAGAAAATGAAAATATAGGGGCGCCTGGGTGGCTTAGTCGGTTAAGCGTCCGACTTTCGCTTAGGTCATGATCTCGTGGTTCGTGGGTTTGAGCCCTGCGTCGGGCTCTGTGCTGACTGCCAGCTCAGAGCCTGGAGCCTGTTTCAGTCTTTGACTCCCTCTCTCTCTGACCCTCCCCTGCTCACGCTGTCTCTCTCTCCTAGAAATAAATAAAGCATTTAAAAAAAAAAAAAGAAAATGAAAATATAAGCCAAAGGCAGAAATGAAATATTTATAAATCCTATACTTGTGTCCAGTTTAAAGAATTCAAAATTCAGTTATAAGAAAAGTGACCCAGTGTTTTAACTTTTTAAATGGGCAAAAGATATGAACCAGCTGTTCACCAAGGAGGGCCCAAGGGTGGCAGATAAGCACATCGGCATCATTTACCATTAGTAAAACAAAACCACAGTGAGGTACCATTACACACCCATTAGAATGGCTAGAATCAAAAGGACCAACAATAAAGTGTTCATAAGCTGTAGATATGAAACTTTACTAGCGTGAATATCAAATTATGTCACTTTGAGAAGCAGTTAGGTGTTTTCTTAAAATGTGATATATTACTTACCATTTAAATCAGCAATCCCATTTCTTGAAAGTGGGATCCCACTTTCTTACCTATGTAGTGAGAACACGGTTATTCATGTAAAAGGTATGCTATCCACCCAGTGAGATCTTTTCCCAGGACCCAGGAGACTCTGAGTTACCATTACTCAAAATTAACTACTAACTGACTTGATATTTGTATCAAGCTCAGTGTCAACAATTTTTTCACTTTATGAATTTTTATCGCCCACAGCAGGCAGATGACGACCCGAGTTCATCTACACGTAGGTAAGGGTGTAAGCTTACCAGAGTTGTTTTATCTGTCTGAAAAATCCTATATGCTCTTAATACGCTTGCTTTAAAAAATCTTCATTACTCCAAGGTTATACAGATATCCACATTCTTTGCTAATATTTTCACCATTTTTATTCGTTT
Source organism: Hyaena hyaena (assembly GCF_003009895.1). Taxonomy (NCBI): domain Eukaryota; kingdom Metazoa; phylum Chordata; class Mammalia; order Carnivora; family Hyaenidae; genus Hyaena; species Hyaena hyaena. The sequence continues at coordinate 24,297 of NW_024081229.1, forward strand.
TGCATTATGATTTCCAAGGCGTCCCGAATTTGTGTGTTCACGGAGACAGGGGCTAAGGTCATTACCCTAGCAGGGGGCGCCGCCCTTCACCCACGACCTGGGTCCCCGAGCTCCCCCGGGAGACCCTCTTCCGGCCGCGCCTTGATCTGAACATCCGGCAGGGGAGCCCCCTTGTCATTCTCTTTTTTTCATAAATAATTCCTGTTGACGATTCCTCCGCGTTATTTTCCATATGAAATTTAAAATAGTTTCTGTGTAATTCTGGGAACCGCGGAGTTCAAAGCGGAGTTTCAGTAACTCTGCTTGGACGCTGTAGCGAGCGGAGCACCTGGTCTCAGCTCCAAGTCCGGAAACCAGCCCGGAAGTTGGTCAAGCCCGGGGTAGCGTGACGGAAGTGCCGCCACACGTTTGGTGGTGCGCTCGGAAGCTCTGCCCGGGTAGAAACGGGTAGGGGGAGACTCCCACGTTCTGGCCCAACGGGAGCCTGGCGGGAGCAGGGCCCGCGCCGGCTGTGGACTGTCTAGCGGGAAAGGATCTTTCCCTCCAAAAAAAACACTTTGTGTCCTTAGACACCTGATGGCCATACTTCTGTGAGAACCCAGGTCGTTTGGAGTTTCACTTGAAGCATCGCATTGCTGCGATCATTTATTATTTTTTTTTAATTTTTTTACATTGACTTATTATTTAGAGACAGAGAAAGAGCACGAACGGGGGAGGGGCCGAGAGAGAAGAACACACAGAATCTGAAGCAGCTCCGGGCTCTTAGCAAGCTGTCAGGACAGAGCCCGACGGGGGACCCAAACCCACGAACCGTGAGATCATGACCTGAGCCAAAGTCAGACACGGAGCCTACAGAGCCACCCAGGTGCCCGTCGCTGAGGTCATTTAGATACAATCTGAGCACATTCCCCAACCCCAGTCCGGCCTGGGAGCCAGCTGCCTCCAGAAACAGTCGAGGCCGAACCCGTTTTCGGGTAGTCGGTGTGCATGCTGTGCAGGGGCTCTAAAGCTGCAGAAGTGCGGTGTAGACAACACATAGGGGGCTGGAGACCTAAAGTCGCTGGCAGACCCAGGCGCTGAAGTCACTACTGGCGCTTTGGGGACTATATTCCAACTTCCGTTTTAATATTCTTTTGTGAATTAGAATCACAGTGCTTTGGGGCGCCTGGGTGGCTTAGTCGGTTAAGCGTCCGACTTTCGCTTAGGTCATGATCTCGCGGTTCGTGGGTTCGAGCCCCGCGTCGGGCTCTGTGCTGACTGCCAGCTCAGAGCCTGGAGCCTATTTCAGTCTGTGACTCCCTCTCTCTCTGACCCTCCCCTGCTCACGCTGTCTCTCTCTCTCTCCCTCCTAGAAATAAATAAAACATTAAAAAATTAAAAAAAAATCACAGTGCTTTATTTTTATGAAATTATAATCACATTTTATAACTCTTTAGAAGCCCCTTTCTATAATTCCATATATTGGAGTGCCTCTGGGTGAATCAAGTGGTTAAGCATGGGACGCTTGGTTCCACTGAGGTCATGATCTCACAGTTTGTGGGTTTAAGCCCCGCATTGGGCTCTGTGCTGACAGCAGTGAGCCTGTTTCGGATTCTCTCTCTGCCTCTCTGTATGCCTTGTCTCCCAAGAGTTTCTTTCTGTCAAAAATAAACAAACAAATAAATAAACTTCAAGAAAATCCACATATTGTGAACATTGCTAAAAGAAAAAAACATAATTTTATGAATATAAGTTATTTCATCTCTGGGAGGATCCATATTCCTCATTTCTGGAATATTATTTTTTCAACATATTGCTCTCTTCTCCCAGTGGAAAATGAGCTGTTCTAACCTTTGTATTGAAAGGTCAGTTGTGTGAGACACAAGCCTGCTCGGTGTGGTGGCCTGTCTGTCACAATGGCCTCTCTTTCCTGCAGAAGTGTCCCTAGTTTGACATGGACAGCCTTACATGTTAGGCAAAGCCTGATGTCAGAATATCAGTTCTTAGAGATCAAAGAGTATGTTTAAATCACGTGGCACCATGCCAACCCCCAAAGAGAAAACTCCACTCAGTAAATGCCTGTGGAGTGACATGATGTTAAATCACTGGTATATTTTAGAAGAGAACTTTGTGTAAGACTTTCTAAGGTGCATGTCTCTAATAGTAGTTATAAGAACAATTTATTGGGAGTGTTTCCTCTGGACTGTTTATCTGCTGTGGAAGTAGGATCACATGAGACCTGGTCACAGTCTTGACTCTTACACCAGCTGTGTCAGCACAGGCAGGACACCAAAACTCTCAATGGTGCTTTGTAGAATGAAGGGAACCACTTGAGGAATTGTTGTCTGGATTCAGTATCGTGTTGCGTGTAAACCCTCAGCTCTCTGCACAGCACGCAGCGGAGACTCAGTCACAAGCCTTTGTCCTGGTTCAGGGGGGACTGGACGAGTGGCTCTGCTGCTATCAGTCTCTGTGGTGGGAGGGGACTCAGATACTGGGCAGCCAGAAACAATTACAATCCTCCACTCCATCATCCAATCTTATTTCTCCCTGTAGGCAAGACTTCTTTCCCGATCTCAGAGATGAGGAACCCAGGACATTCAGGACTTTGAGTGTCACCCAGCCAGGAGATGACAGAGTTTAATGTGAATCAGCCTTGAGTCTAGAGCCATGAACACTTCCCCTCTGCCTGTGTGGCATAGAGAACACTCAACCATGGTTTTGGACAGCAGACTTCGGGTCCTCAGGCAGCCTTTCTCTACGTCCTGCCCAGTGACTGTGTCTGAGTGGGTGCTCCATGTGTTGAGCAGGGAAGAGGTTCAGGAACCAGCCGTGCCCACAAGAAACTCACAGAAGGATATCAGGCCAAGACAGAGCTCCAACACCCAGAGTCAAGTCAGTGTAAGCAGCGCTGTGCCTGGGGAAGCAGTCGCATGGCAACACCTGAAATAACTCATTCCAGACCATTCTAGGGGTCTGCTTTCTCATTGAAACCATGAACATCGATGTGAATGATTTTCTCAATTTCTCACCCAGCTTTTTGTCACCTCAAAACATTTCGCTTAATATTTGGGACCTTGCCAGACAGCTGTTATGTATTTTTAATTCAGTCATTTGTGGTCAAAGACAAATTCTGTCATTTCTTTTCTGATCAATTCATTAACTTTGTTGTATGGCCCAAACATGTTCTGTATTCATGAATGGTCCTTGTGGACATGAACAGAACATGGATTTGCTGCCATGTTGTAGAGCATTGTAGGGATGACTCCTTGGTCAGGATGGGTGGTAATGTTGAAATATTTCAAATCCTGAGTTTTTCTCTGTACCTTCGACTAGTGAGAGGGGAGTATTGAAATCTCAATTTTAAATTGTCAATTTTTGTATTTCTCTTTTTTGTTTTATCAATTTTCATTTTATCTAAACCCAAGGTGTCAATTAGGTGAATACACAGAATGAATATGTCTTCTAGCTGAATTGGCCCTTCATTCGTGTATGAAACATTCCTTCTCTTGAGGTCTACTTTCATAAAATTATGCACATTTCATGGTTCTTATGGTAAGTGTTGCATGGTCTATTGTAGTCCATTTCATTAATTGTTACCTACCGTGTCCATCTCTTTAAAGGGCTTTTCTTTGGCATAGCAAGAACTTGTTTCTTTATTCTATTCAACAATCTGATTTTTGAGGATCAGTTAGGCCGTTTTCTTGATTGGAACTATCAGTCAATCTCTCGTGTTGATGTTATTTATGTTGGTCACATCTGTTCTGTTTTTACCTCTTTTTTCTCTTTATTTCTTTATTTTTATTTTTAATGCTTATTTATTTTGAGAGTGAGAATGTGAGCAGGTTCTGTGCTGTCCCTGTGAGGGGCTCAATCTCACAAACCGTGAAATCATGACCTGAGCCAAGAGTAAGAGTCTGACCTCAGTCATGACTGAGCCACCAAGTCAGCCTTCTGTTTATTGTGATTCATGAATATTGTTTTGGTATTTCCTCTGCAATATCTAGGAATGCTTTACTGGCTATCCTTTTTTCAGTGGAGCGCTAACATGTCTTAGTGGTTGCTTGAGGCTTTAAAACTTGAATCTTTACTTAGTCTGTCACACTCTGCCATCAAATAATATTTCCTCAAATATATGTTACCTAAATATATGAAAAATATACACACAACAAATAATTGACTTCCATTTTCCCTTTCTGATCTTTGTGCCATTCTTGTCCTTTTACTTGATACTTGCTGTAGACCCAATAGGTTAATGCTTTTCTGTTTCCTTAAACACTCCAGTATCTTGTAGAGGAAAATTTTAAATGAGATAATGAAAGAATCATATTTTTCCATTTACTTATCTACCCTTTTCATTTGTTTCTAGATTACAGTGCCCATCTGCTACCATTGTTTGCCTGAAGAACTCCTGTCGATGATGTCTCTCTATATATTTTCACCTGTCACTTGGGGAGTCTTTTGCTGTGGAATTATTTTTCTTCAAGTTATGTGTTCCATTTTCCTATTTCCTTGATTATTGAGGGTTTTTTTTTAATTGGATGATGGACAACACTTTAAATGTGTTGGAAGCCTGGATTTTGGTATCCCCTCCAATGAGTGCTGAATGTGGTTTTAGCAAGCATTTAATGACTTGTGACTCAGCTTCATCTTCTCCAGGTTTACCTGTTTTTTATTGTTGGAAGATGTACTATACATAATATTTACCTTTTTTAGGTTTCTTCTCAAGCTCAGATGGATGAGTTGAGAGTAGCATTTGCTCTGGAGTCATGTTGTTAGATATCCCACTGACTTGTGACTTTGATGCAGTTTTATGGCCCATGAATTCACTCATATTGTTGTGTTATAGTGAATGGTGACTCTAAGTGACATATTTGGCTTTATACCAGTTGAGACTTTCATCCTCACCATGACTGTACTATAAATACATCCCAAATATTAATTTTTCATCTTGAAGAAAGTTAACATATTTTCCTTTAAAATATTTTGTCCAGGCAATGATGGCAGGAGGGCCAATTTGAAAGCCATCTGCAATTGGCCAGCTGAGCTGCCTCGTGATTGGCCACCTGAACAAGGCCAATCTGAAAGGGGACTGATGACTGGCCTTGAAATTGTGCTGACATCACAGGAAGTCATTGTGATGAATCAGGGCTGTTAGAAAAGCCAGGCACAGATCAGGCCACACTGAAGAAAGACTTGGAAATACCACCACAGTTCTTTCTGCTGTTCATCACTTTCTCTGTACTGTCCCCTGTCCCTGCTGATGGTAAGCCCCTTCCCATTCCTCCTGCCTGGGGCCTCTTGTTAACACTATGTATTCTACCTTCAGGTGTGCACCTACCTTTGTGCCTCTCTGGTCCTGAGAGTCCACATACCTGTACCAGGTGACTCCTGGACTGCTTACCACTATGAGGTTGGGTGGGCCACTCAGATATATGTTCCTATTTAGCAGGTGGGAGTGGCCATATTCTGAGGGAGCCTTGCCCCCCTTTTCTGCAGGAATCCTTCAATACTCAGCACAGGGTACATCAATGCTCTGAATGTCAGACTGACCCAGACTTCCACAATGTGGACAATGCCCACTGACACCTGACAGTAATGGAATTATTTGAAACAAATAACCACTTGGAGAAGGAATCACAACACTGGAGACACTGGTAGTATTTGGGAAACAGCCCCTCAGGTCATGAACTATTTGATCTCCCTCAGTAATGGACAAAATTTTCCCCCGACACTGGGCTGACCAGGCACCCACAGACCACAAGCCTTCAAATGTAGTATCACATACCACCATTGAGTCCTCAGAACACCAGGTTTGCCAGGCGAGTTTGCCCTATCATAAGCCCTGCATCCCAGCTTAACTTTGGGCAAAGGAGTCATCTGGACACAGAGCTGACCAGAGGCCCTCAGACCGCGAGCCCTTCAATCCAGGAAAGAGAGCAACTGATTGCACAAGACACTGGCCTTTACAGGGGCTTTCAGAGCACAAGCATTCCAATTTAGCAGAACACAGGGCAATCAAGTGACCAGAATATTGAGCCTGCCAATAGTCATCAGGCCATGAATCCTCCAAATCAGCTCTTCTCAAGGCCAAGGAGTCATCTGGACAACACGCTCACCACTTCCCTGGGACCTGGAGGGGTCCAAAGCATCTCAGAACTAGGCCAAGCAGTGTCGTTGACAATGGGTTCACCACATGTCCTTGGATTTGGAGCCATGTAACAGAGAAGAGAAGAGGACAGTTAAGTCTCCAGGTTACTGGGCTTCCCAAGAGACATGAGCCCAGGATTCTTCCCACCCAGCATGGCACTAGGCCAAGGAGTCACCTGGACAGTGAGCTAACCACATGCCCTGGGACCTGGAGTCTGAAAATCCATCTATGAACTTGGCCAATGTGTCACTTGAACAGGAAGATTGCCATATGCCCTTGGACCTGGAGGCCTACAGCAAAGCAGATAGGGCATTCAAGTCTTCAGAACATAAGGCTTGCCAGAGCCTTCAGACCATGAGCCAAGCAGGCCAGCTGTGCACTAGGCCAAGTAGTGACCTGGAGACTGGGATCACCACTTGCCCATGGACCTGGATGGCTCCAAACCAGCTCAGCACTAGGCCATGGAGTATCCTGGACAGGTGGCTCACCAGGTGTCCTTGAATATGGAACCCTACAGTGAAGGAGAGCACAGTGTAATAAAGTCTACAGAACACTGGGCTTGCAAAGAGCCTTCCAACAATGAGCCACCCAATCCAGCCCTGCCCTAGGCCAAAAAGTCATGTGGAGAGCAGGCTCACCATGAACCATGGAACTGGAGCTATCGACCACAGCTCTACACAATGCCATGTAGTTGCATGGACATGGGGCTCACCATGTGCCCTTGAACATGAAGATCTCCAAGAGAACGTGGCACAGAGAAATCAAGTAGAACTCTGGGCTTGCCAGGAGCATCTAGAACACAAGCACCCAAAACACCTCTGCACTAGGCCTAAGAGTCACCTAGAGAGTAAGCTCAACATGTGCCCTTGACCTGGAGACCACCTACCCAGCATAGACAAGGCAATCAAGTCTCAGAACACTAGACTTGCCAGGAGCATACAAACCAGAAACCATCCAACACTGCTCTGCCAAAGGCCAAGGAATTACGTGGACAGCAGACTCAACACATGCCCTTGGACCTGGAGATTTTGAACCCAGCAAAGCACAGGGCAATCAAGTCTCCAAAGCACTGGGCTTACCAGGACCCTTCAGACTATGAGCCTTCGAATCCAGCTCTCCACTAAGCCAAGGTCTCACCTGGACAGAAGGATCACTGAATGGCTTTGGACTTGGACGGCTCCAAACCAGCTCAGGAATAGGCCTAGGAGTGTGCTGGACATAGGGATCCTCATGTGCCCTTGGACATGGAGGGCTCCAAACTAACTCTTCACTTAGCCAAAGAATCACCTGGACACAGGGCTCACCATATGTCTTTGAACCTGGAGAGATCCAAACCAGCTTAGCACTGGCCAAGGAGTCACTTGGACAGAGGCAGAGCTGGGATTCTTTGATGAATTGGGCACCGAGGGTTAGAAGGTAGTTGGAGGTTAAGGTTCCAGGCTCAGACCCTCCTGGAAAATGGTCCTTCTTAGCTCCACGGATGTGAGTGGAAGGTTAGGTGAGGTACAGATCCCAGTGAGGCGGGCCACACCAGTAGCTCCAGCTGAGGTGCAGGGGAAGACCCATGGCTTGGGACAAGAGCTCAAAGCAAATAGCTCTTAGCACCTGAGTAGAACTGATGGGAGCCATGAGGAAGTCATCTCTGGGGGAGGAACACGAACTTCAGGTAGACATAGGAAGTAGGAGGCTTGATCCTTTAAGATGGAGTGTGTCTGAACTGTTATGAGGGCAGCTAATTTTAGGAGCCTGTGGGGAGGCCGGTGGAGTCCAGGTCACCTAGATGGAAGGGGGATGTGAGTCGCTTATGTGATCCCAGCACTTGGAACCTCCTGTGTGCACCTGCTCAGATCCTTCTCCCCACACCCTGGGTTTCCAGAAACATCAGGCTCCTGCATGGGCTGAAACTCCAGAGCTCCTCACCCTGTTAGTCCCTATTCCTTCATGTGTAAAACACAGACAACCTAAGGCGGTGGTGGCTGTGTCAATAAAAGGCAGGAAATGGCAGGGTTGAGGAGGGGATGCACAGAGGTGCAGGAGAGGTGGTGCGTCTTAAGGAGACAGGAAAACTGGGAGTGTCCGCTGTAATTCAGGTCTTGGTCCTGGCTTGTGCATCTCAAAGGAAAAGCATTGACTCTGGGAGGACGGTTTTCCGTGTGCTGTTTCTGTCCCACACCTGGCCTTTTCTGCCCCTCAGGGTTACAGTCTCTCACATGCCAGCACCTGGCCACTCAGTCCAGCACCAGTCCCCACCTGTCTCCTCACCTGCTCCTTGACGCCTTCAGGTTATTATTGTTCTGTGGAAGCTTGGAGCTTGAGTGATCCAGAGTGGGATTGCTAGCTTTAGATAACTGTTCCGAGATGTGATGACAGGTATTTATATAGGTAGATAGATGTATAGATTCCAAGGAAGCTGCAGGTGGTACATAAAAGTCCTTTGACAAAGGTACCCTCTGCCCCAGTGTATTATCAGACATCGCTGCAGAACAATGTTAAATCCAGAAACAGACAGTGGCATGATGGGCCTGTCTGGTTGTCAGTTTGTCATGTACCTTCACGGATCCAACAGCACAATCCAGTTGTGGAACTGCTTAATCTGCACAAAGATCTCCTTCATGCTACCCACCCCACCCTCACCATGCCTGGCCATGGCAAGCGCCCATGTGTTTTACAGTTTGGTAGTTATGTCATTTTGTTACTTGAGGGGACCCCTACAGCTGTTACCTGTGATGAGGTTTTTTTTTTTTCATTTGTTTTCTCTCAGAATAATAACACATGTATCCATCCAAGTTTGGTGTATCCCAAATTTACGTATATATAGTGCCATCACAATAGCAAAAATAAATTTTAGTTCTTTATCAATTTGGATGTTTTTTATTTCTTTTTCTTATTGCTGTGACACCACTTCAGGACTATGTGGAATGAAAGTGATGAAAGTGGATATTCCTGTCCTCTTCCTGAACTTAAAGAAAAAAAAGATCACTTTTTCACCATGGAGTATGATGCAGCATGTTTTATTTTTCTTTTTTTCTCATATATGGTCTTTTCCAGGGTGAGGTGAGTTCTATCTACTCCTTCTTTGTTGACACTTATTATGATGAATAGCTATCATATTTTGTCAATTACTTTTGATCATCTCTAAAGATGATCATACATTTTTTTACCCTTCTTCTTGATAATGTGACTTATCAAATGGATCATTGGTAAAGCGAGTTAAAATCACCCATGTGGGGCGCCTGGGTGGCTTAGTCGGTTAAGCGTCCGACTTTCGCTTAGGTCATGATCTCACGGTTCATGGGTTCGAGCCCCGCGTCGGGCTCAGTGCTGACTGCCAGCTCAGAGCCTGGAGCCTGTTTCAGAGTCTGTGACTCCCTCTCTCTCTCTGACCCTCCCCTGCTCACGCTGTCTCTCTCCTAGAAATAAATAAAACATTTTTAAAAATATCACCCATGTATTTCGCCAGAATAAATCACAGTTGATAGTGGTTAATTTTAAAATTGAATGTTGAATATGTGTTGGGAAAATTTGCTGAGGAATTTTAGGATGTATATTCTTCTGGAATCTTGACGTGCAGTTTTTGGTTCTTGATTTCTTTTTAGGGTCTTATTCTGGTTTCAGTATCTGTGTAAAATTGGACTTGCAACCTAACATAGAAAGTTTTATTTTCTCCTCAATTTTATTTTGAATGGCTGGAAAATGGTGATCAATTCTACTTTTAAGTATTTGATAATATTCACCAATCAAGATATAAGATCCTGGAATTTGCTTTGTTTGGGTGTTTTGTTTTTTTTTTTATGACTGATGCCATTTCATTACTAATATCCACTCTTTTAAAAATTTCCATTTTCTTCTGAATCAGTTTGGAACAAGTGTATATTTCTAGTAATGTATCCATTTCCTCAAGTTTTCCTATTTGTGGGCATATATTTTTTTCCTCAATTTTATTACTTTATTTTATAATTTTGTATTTTTAAAAGTTTACAACCAAGTTAGGTAGCATATAGAATAATAATGATTTCATGAGTAGATTCCTTATTAAGGAATCTTACCTATTTAGCCCATCCCCCCCACAACCCCTCCAGTAACCCTCTGTTTGTTCTCCATATTTAAGAGTCTCTTATGTTTTTGCTCCATTCACTGTTTTTATATTAGTTTTGCTTCCCTTCCCATCCGTTCATCTGTTTTATATCTTCAATCCCTCATATGAGTGGAGACATATATTTGTCTTTTTCTGACTGACTAATTTTGCTTAGTATAATACCCTCTATGTCCATCCACATAGTTGTAAAATGGCAAAATTTCATTCTTTTTGTTTACCGAGTAATATTTGATTATATATGTATACCACATCTTGTTTATCCATTCAACTATCTGTAGATATCTGGGCTCTTTCCATACTTTGGGTGTTGTTGATACTGCTTCTCTAAGTATTGGGGTGCATGTGTCCCTTCGAAACAGCATACCTGTATCCATTGAATAAATACCTCATAGTGCAATTGCTGGATTGTAGAACATATCTATTTCTAATTTTTTTCAGGAAACTCCATAGTGTTTTCTAGTTGGCAACACCAGTTTGCATTCCCACCAGCCAACAGAGACCCTTTTTTCCCACAACCTTGCCAGCATCTGTTGTTGCCTGAGGTGTTCATGTTGGCCCTTCTGACAGGTGTGAGGTGGTATCTCATTGTGGCTTGGATTTGTATCTCCCTGATGGTGAGTAAAGTTAGAACATTGTTTCATGTGCCTGGTGGCCATCTGGATGTCATACATTTCTATGAGCGGTCATACGTTTCTAGGATATCGTCTTCTTCTTTTTTTTTTTTTTATTTCTAGGAGAGAGAGAGAGACAGCGTGAGCAGGGGAGGGTCAGAGAGAGAGGGAATCACAGACTGAAACAGGCTCCAGGCTCTGAGCTGGCAGTCAGCACAGAGCCCGACGCGGGGCTCGAACCCACGAACCGCGAGATCATGACCTAAGCGAAAGTCGGACGCTCAACCGACTAAGCCACCCAGGCGCCCCTAGGATATCGTCTTCTAACTGAAAAACTTCTTTAGAAAAGTGTTTTCTATTTCTGTCATTCCTAACAATAGTATATTATGTTTCTACCAAAGAACGGGTCTTGCCTGAAAAAGAAAACTAACTCATTTCAGTTAAGAGCAAACCAAAAATATCATTTTGGAAGTTATTGTTGTTAATCATGAAAAAGTACTGAATTTCTTGCTAGAAGCAACAAATTGACATTTGGGACCTACCCACTAATATTTGCAGTCTTGAACACAAGAAACGTCCAGAAAAGTAAATTCAAGTGAAAAGCCACAAATTACACTCATTCATTGCCAGCTACTTTTAAGTGTAATCCCAAATTATTTATTGATTTGAGAGAGAGAGTGGGAGGGAGAGACCACAGGAAGGTCGGAGAGAGGGAAGGTGTATGAGAATCCAACATAGTGAAACATGATGTTAGTTGAATGATGGGTTCCCCACAGTGTTCTTTCACAGAGTTGAGTATATAACTTACCTCAACCTTCCATGCATGTGTTTTGAAACATTACTAACTTAGTGAAAAAAGATGGTAACTGAATGCTGCATTCCATGCAGTGTTGTTTCACAGAGGTGAGCATACTGCACTTCCGTCATTGGACTCTACATCAGTATTCTAACACTACTAACATAATGAAAGATGATGTTAGTTGAATGATGGGTTCCCCACAGTGTTTTTTCACAGAGTTGGGTATATAACATTTATGTTATACCTCCATTAATGTGTTTTCAAATATTACTAACCTTGTGAGTCAAGACATTAATGGAATGTTGCACTCCACACACTTGTTTCATACAGATAAGCATACTGCACTTCCATCATTGGTCTCCCCACCTGTTTTCCAACACTACTAACATAGTGAAAATTGATGTTTGTTGGATGATGGGTTCCGCACAGTGTTCTTTCAGAGTTGAGTATGTAGCACTTACATTATACCTCCATGCATATGTTTTCAAATATTACTAACCTTGTGAGTCAAGACATTAATGGAATGTTGCACTCCACACACTTGTTTCATACAGATAAGCATACTGCACTTCCATCATTGGTCTCCCCACCTGTTTTCCAACACTACTAACATAGTGAAAATTGATGTTTGTTGGATGATGGGTTCCGCACAGTGTTCTTTCAGAGTTGAGTATGTAGCACTTACATTATACCTCCATGCATATGTTTTCAAATATTACTAACTTTGTAAAACAAGATGGTAACTGAATGAGGCATTCCTCACAGTGTGGTTACACAGAGTAGGGGCGCCTTGGTGGCTCAGTTGGTTAAGTGTCCGACTTGGGCTCAGGTCACAATCTCATGGTTTATGGGTTTGAGCCCCGCATTGGGCTCTGTGCTGACAGCTAGCTCAGAGCCTGGAGCCTGTTTCAGATTCTGTATCTCTCTCACCCTCCCCTGCTCACGCTTTCTCTCTCTCAGAAATAAATATTAAAATTTTTTTTTAAAATACTCTCTAGTTCCATCCACATTGTTGCAAATGGAAAGATTTCATTCTTTTTGATTGCTGAATAATACTCCATTATATATACATACCACATCTTCTTTATCCATTCATCTGTCAATGGACATTTGGGCTCTTTCCATACTTTGGCGATTGTCGATAGTGCTGCTATAAACATTGGGGTGCATGTGACTCTTCAAAAGAGCACGCCCTTATCCCTTGGATAAATACCTAGTAGTGCAATTGCTGGGTCATAGGATAGTTCTATTTTTAAATTTTTGAGTAACCTCCATGCTGTTTTCCAGAGTGGCTGCACCACTTTGCATTCCTACCAACATTGCTAAAGGGTTCCTCTTTCTTCACATTCTTGCCAACATCTGCTGTTTCCTGAGTTGTTAATCTTAGCCATTCTGACAGGTGCAAGGTGGTATGTTTAATTTGGTTCTAATTTGTATTTCCCTGATGATGAGTGATGTTGAGCATTTTGCCATGTGTGTGTTAGCCATCTAGATGTCTTCTTTGGAAAAGTGTCTATTCATGTCTTTTGCCCATTTCTTCACTGGATTATTTGTTTTTTGGGTGTTGAGTTTGATAAGTTCTTTATAGATTTTGGATACTAACCCTTTATCTGATATGTTGTTTGCAAATATCTCCTCCCATTCCATCAGTTTCCTTTTAGTTTTGCTGATTGTTTCCTTCGCTGTGCAGAAGTTTTTATTTTTATGAGGCCCCCATAGTTCATTTTTGCTTTTGTTTCCCTTGCCTCAGGAGAGGTATTGAGTAAGAAGTTGCTGTGGCTAGACACATGAAACGATGCTCAGCATCCCTCCTCATCAGGGAAATACAAATCAAAACCACACTGAGATACCACCTCATGCCAGTCAGAGGGGCTAAAATGAGCAAATCAGAGGACTCTAGATGCTGGCGAGGATGTGGAGAAACGGGCAACCTCCTACACTGTTGGTGGGAATGTAAACTGGTACAGCCCCTCTGGAAAACAGTGTGGAGGTTCCTCAGGAAACTAACAATAGAACTCCCCTATGGTCCAGCAATAGCACTGCTAGGAATTTACCCAAGGGATACAGAAATGCTGATGCATAGGAGCACATGTACCCCAATGTTCACAGCAGCACTCTCCACAATAGCCAAAACATGGAAAGAGCCTAAGTGTCCATCAACGGACGAATGGATCAAGAAGATGTGGTTTATCTATACCATGGAATACTACATGGCAAGGAGAAACAATGAAATCTGGCCATGTGTAACAACATGGATGGACCTTGAGGGTGTTATGCTTAGCAAAATAAGTCAGGCTGAGAAGGACAAATATCATATGTTTGCACGTATAGGAGGATTGGGAGGAACTTAACTGAGGAACAAGGGGGAGAAGAAGGGGGAAATGGTGGGGGAAAGGGANCTTGAATGCTGACAAAAACTGAGGACTGATGGATGTGGGGGGTAAGGGGGGGATGGGCATGGAGGAGGGCACTTGTGGGGATGAGCACTGGGTGTTATGTGGAAACTAATTTGACAATAAACTCTTTGTAAAAAAAAAAAAAGTTGCTGTGGCTAAGGTCAAAGAGGTTCTTGATTGCTTTCTCTTCAAGGATTTTGATGACTTCCTGTCTTAGGGTTACGTCTTTCATCCATTTTGAGTTGGTTTTTGTGTATGGTGTAAGAAAATGGTCCAGGTTCATTTTTCTGTATGTCACCATCCAGTTTTCCAGCACCATTTGCTGAAGAGACTGTCTTCATTCCATTGGATATTCTTTCCTGCTTTGTCAAAGATTAGTTGGCCATACATCTGTGGGCCCATTTCTGGGTTCTCTATTCTGTTCCATTGATCTGATCATCTGTTTTTGTGCCAGTACCATACTGTCTTGATGATCACAGCTTTGTGATACAGCTTGAAGTCTAGGATTATGATGCCTCCAGCTTTGGTTTTCTTTTTCAAGATTGCTCTAGCTATTCAGAGTCTTTTATGGTTTGGATAGAGTCAGTAATTTTAATAAAATTGGGCACTACGTATGAAATAATTACTGGAAGGGACCACAAAATTGGGGGTGCAGTGTTCAATCCTGAGTCACCCATGCTTTTTGTTGTTTAAAATCAGGCAAAATTGGGTAGTTAAGGAATCAGTGGGAATAATCACTCCTCTATTAATTAGGTCTTATATAATAGCTTTACTCCTTGATGGCCTTTCTCTAATTTACATTGGGCCATATTAACTGGAGGTCTACGGAGGTCTCATTATTCTCAAGCCAATTTATAACTGCCAAAAACTTAATTTAATTTTAATTTATTCCTCATTGTGTTAGAGGATCAGTGTCCAATTGGGATATTTTAGAGTAACAAATACTATTAATATGGGAAATTTTGGCAAGGCTATAGTTAAATTGAAGCATACTTATTTTTCTCTACTTTATACTGAGTTGCTTTCCTAAGACTATAAAGGGTACAGTGTTTACACTTAGCAGGACCTAAGTAATTTGAGCCCAAGCATTGATTAAGACCATGAAGCTTTGTCCGTTGGTGCAGTTTAGCAGATGTTAAAACTCAGAACCTATACTGTTGAGGCACAAAATCCCCTTTTATTTTTTTTGTTATACAAATTTTAGTACATTTTCCACATATAATTGAGTCAAATTAAACATATGTTTTATTTACTTTTTTCCACCCTGCATCTACATTTCTTTGTGTGTGTCTTTTTCTTTTTTCTTTTCTATTTGTTTGTTTGTTTATAGTCCTTTAGCTGCCTGGATCCACAATTTATAGCTTTTGTGTCTGGGTAATAACACTATGTGTATACCTTCTAGGTGGTTACAGCAAAAGCGGGAAAGAGGGAGGAGCCCCTAATAGGTGGCACTTTCCCCTTACAAGCCTTTCCAGTCCGTCTCCCAAGGATTGGGGTTTGCACTTAGAGAGTTATAATAGCCTCTTCTTGACATGGTGCAGTTAGCCCTTGGTCTGGACTACCAACTTTTTTCATTGTCTTTTTGGGCAAAACCTTTCAAAAATGGCTTACTTGTCTAGGTAAGTAAAATTTTAGTTTTTGTTTTAGTCTCCAGTCTGTCCCAAACCATTTTTACCTTTGAATATTTACCAAGTAAACTCTTGGTGGTCCCAAATGGCCCTGTCTGTAGGCAGTGGCCTACCTTTCCATGACGTCTCAGTTGACCTCTGAGGGGTCCATATCCACTTCCATGACAGCAACAATGGCCTTATCAGTATTTTGGGGTTCCAGGTTTTGAGCATCATGCCCTTCGTATGCTGGTAAGCAGCAGCACTCAGAAAGGCCCATGAGTGCTGTCCAGTGTCTTACATTCCTAAAACAATGGCATGACTTCCTCAGGGGTCTTAGACAGGGTAGGGATAGTGTCCCCCAACCTTTCCCTCTTCATTAAGCTTTGTGCTACTGGTTTCCATCCATGTGGTTCCTCCTACTCTGCTGACTCAGGCAATTAGACAAATGACTACAGAATAATCATGACCTTTACCATAGGACCTGTGGATGCCACGGTCACTAGGATGTCCTCACACTGATTCCATGAATGGCTTGAAACAGAGTGTCTCCAGCTATAGTGTGGAACAAGCTAAATAAAATGACTCTGTTACAGGATATAACGACTCCATTGGCCCTACCACGTGCTGACCAGTGGATTACTCAGACTCATCCCCTGCCACCTGGATGGGGTCCTGCCTCACTCCCTTCAGAGGAGCCTTTTTAAAAATCAGAAGTAACCAAGTAATTTGAACTGCCCCCAGGTGATCTGTCCTGGGCACTTAACACCTTGACTCAGAGAGGATGTAAGGAAGGATTCTGTTTACAGATTTTATAATTTGTTGAGTGGATTCAGAGCAACATCTGGTGCTGGCAACAAAAAGAAGCTATGGCCCCACAGCACCGACACGACAGCCATCAGAATGACAGGCCAGGTTGCTACTACTGTCTGGAAGAACCTGTAAATCAAGAAATGTCTAGTGACATGTCATGTGGTCTGAACCAAACCATCCTGATTTGCTGGACAAATGGTCTCAGTAGGTTTTTTTATTTTATTTTATTTTATTTTATTTTATTTTATTTTATTTATTTAGGGCAACAGAGAGAGCACACATGAGTGGGGGAGAGGGGCAGAGAGAGAAAGAGAGGAGAGAGAGAATCTTAAGCAGGCTCCATGTTCAACTTGGAGCCCAGCTCAAGCCTTGATCCCATAACCCTGGGATCACAACCTGAGCAGAAATCAAGAGTTGGATGCTCAACCAACTGGGCCACCCAGGCGCCCCTATTTCAGTAGGTTTTATTATTATTATTATTATTATTATTATTATTATTATTATTAAAGTATGGTATGGCCAACATACAGGGGACAACTGCCACTGAAAAGATAATTTTACTCAAAGTTCCCAAGAGAGGGAATATACATCATGTGGGGCAAGGAAGTGGCAGTAGGGGACAAAGAATAACAAAGGGTAAGGTCAAGAGGCAGAAAGGGTGAAAAGGAACCTACACACCACTTTGTGGGAATTAATGGATTAAGCAGGGTAACCAGGGCTAGGATTGGCTAGTTTGAATAATTTCAGCAGGTTTGGGGGCATAGGAGCTTCCTGTGGTGTCTGGTACCTAGCCCTGGAGTGATTAGGGCAAGTGTATACCAGCCCATACCTTGATAAAAGTAGTGGTTAGTGTGGATCTAATTAGCTTCTCAAGAAAGGCAATTGACTGGCTTCCAGCCAGGGCCTCAAAACTTGGTCAAGGTAGCATTTATAAGAACTATATTGCAAGAATCCACTGGTCTTGTAATCTGTTCCAACATGTACTCAGCAGTGTATGCAACGTCAGTGTATGATCTTATTTGGAAATAGGATCTTGAAGATGCAATTAAGTTAAGATGATGTCATACTGGATTAGAATGGGCCCTATATCCAATCACTGTTGTCCTTATAGGAAGAGAAAAGGACACACAGAGACACATCGAAGGAAGAAGGCCATTTGAAGATGGAGGCAGAAATTGAGCCATGCACCTCCAACCTAAGGAATGACAAGGATTTCCAGGAGCCACCAGAACCTAAGAGGAGGCAGGAAAGGAGTTTTCATTAGAGGCTTCAGAGCAAGCATGGCCCTAGCAACAACTTGGTCTTAAGACTTCTAGCCTCAGAACCAAGAGATATTACCCAAACCAGTATATGTACCCAAGGGATACAGGAGTGCTGATGCAGAGGGGCACATGTACTCCAATATTCATAGCCGCACTTTCAACAATAACCAAATTATGGAAATAGCCTAAATGTCCATCAACTAATGAATGGATCAAGAAGATGTGGTTTATATATACAATGGAATACTACATGGCAATGAGAAAGAATGAAATGCCATTTGTAGTAATGTGGATGGAACTGGAGGGTATTATGCTAAGTGAAATGTCAGAGACAGACAGATATCATATGTTTTCACTCATATGTGGATCTTGAGAAACTTAAGACCATGGGGGGAGGGAAGGGGAAAAATAGTTACAAACAGAGAGGAAGGGAGGCAAACCATAAGAAACTCTTAAAAACAGAAAACAAACTGAGGGTTGATGGGGGTGGAGGAGAGGGGGGGATGGGTGATGGGCATTGAGGGGGGCACTTGTTGGGATGAGCCTTGGGTCTTGTATGTAAGCCAATTTGACAATAAATTATGTTAAGAAAAAGGACTGAGAGATAATAATATATATTATATTATAATATAATATATATATTATAGTACAGGAGCCTTAGTACAGATGTGGTGATAATATGGGGGGGGGGGGAATACTCTATAATCCTATAGTCTTTTAAGAGAGATTCTTCCCTGAGGCTAAAACCTTCAAAAGTGCTTCCCACCTTTTTTTTTTTTAATGTGATATAGGAAGTCTGGAGAGGGTTAAAGTTGGGTACTTCTCTCCCCCCAGGACAGGTTGGCTCTAGTATAGTTTCCCTGAGGAAAGACCTTTGTTGAGGAGGACTGGGTGCCCTGGCATATTTCACAGTGGTCACTCTTCCCCTCCCCTTCCCAGAAGCACCAGGGGATCTTTCTCCAGTCTTGATCCTAAAAACCTATAGGGCTCCTGGAGGTAAAACCCACAGGAATGTGAGGATTGTGGACACCAAATGAATATAACTTTTAGAAACTCTAAAAGAAAGAAAGACAGTTTTATTCAAGCCCAAGTTAGGACAGTGCCTAGGAGGTGCACAGAGAAGATAGTGCTCTGGAGAATGAACACTGCGCAGGGTTATAGATTCTTAAAACATTTTTAAAAGGTCAAGAGATTACAGATTAACATATAGGCAGGAATCACAAGTTTTAGTATCAAGAAATGCAAGGAATATTCATTGATACTCATCAACAAGATGGTTTTCCTTTAGGCAACTCATTTACAAAGCAGATGCACAGTGTATGTCAGGTGGGCCAGAAATTGGACTTTTGGTTTAAATAAAGTTTATGTACAGTCATCCTGACTTAGAATGGAATCTAAAATGGCTACTCCTTTGAAAAAATTAAAGTTGTTACTGCAGATGGAAATTTTCTTTTGCCTTTAACCAACGTCATGCTAAAGATTTTATTCTTTCATAAAATCTCACATGCTTTGGCTGGGGGCTCTTCATTTCCTTAGTTTATAAATAAAAATGTCCCAACTCCTCTGAAGAATCTGCCTGCT
The DNA here is from genome assembly GCF_003009895.1 of Hyaena hyaena. Lineage (NCBI taxonomy): Eukaryota > Metazoa > Chordata > Mammalia > Carnivora > Hyaenidae > Hyaena > Hyaena hyaena. The sequence goes on from NW_024081229.1 coordinate 43,592, forward strand.
TCTCTCTGTCCTGGCTGAGGAGCTCGGGTTCAAAACCTTTGGGGTGCCTGGGTGGCTCAGTGGGTTAAGTGTCTGATTTTGGCTCAGGTCATGATCTCACAGTTGCTGAGTTCAAGCCTCACATTGGGCTCTGTGCAGAGAGCCCACTTCTGATCCTCGGTCTCCCTCTCCCTTTGCCCCGCTCCAGCTTGTGCTCAGGTGCAGGCTCTTTCTCTCTCTCAAAAGTAAATAAACATTAAGAAGAAAAGAACAGAAAAGAAAACCTTTCACTTTGCTGTCTCTGAAGAATTTCTTCCAGCTTTCCTGAGGGCTCTGACTCTGAGTTTGATGGCCAGCGGATCCATGCCTAGATTTCAAATGGAATAGGAAACTGTTTTAACCGGCAAAATCTTTTTTTTTTTTTTTCTTTTTTTCTTTTTCAGTTTTCATTTGAGGAAAACCAGCATTCGCCTGACTGGCTGTTTCTAGTCTGTTTGCAGATATGTGAGTTGATTCTGAACCTTCCCAGGGGGTGTTATGGGCTCCATGTTGAGGAGGGCCACAGTCACTTTCCCACACTGAAAAACTTGAAAACCATACCAATAATTGTCTACATCAGAGCCAAGTTACATTTGCTTTATACCAAATGAAACTGTGGAGAACTAAAAGTGCATTGTACAAAATGTGTATGGTGTTCTTATATTTCACTTATTTTTGGATTCATGTGACTAGATTCGTACTTTCTAGAAAATGCTTCTGTTAAATAATTTAGTGAGTCACTGTTAAATCTGCTATAGTAATAAATTGATGCCTCTTGTCTATTTTTGTCTAAATTAAGCCACCGAGATAGCAGCTACCTAGGACTCTTGTTCTGCAAAAGTACAATAAATATTAAACATGTCAAAATAAATAAAATAATAAAATTACATTAGAAAAGACAGAAAAAAGAAAAGAAGAAAAGAAAGAAAAGAAAAGGCCCTTGTAGGCCTGTAGAGAATTTTTTCTCAGCAGGGTCAATTAGCCTTTAAGTATTTCTACCAGATGCTGGCTCCAGCAGCGCCTTCTGAGCCTGGTATACTATGACTCTCTGTATTCAGTCTTCTTTCCAGTTTTCAAGGCAGCAATTTGTTCTGTGACTTCAGTTTTCTCATGGATCTAAGAAGAGTTGTAAATAGAAGTAATTTCTCCCCTCAAAATGTGTGAATGAATAAATTATTGTAGTGGTCTACTCCTGAAGGCGGGACCTCAGCCCTGCACATAACCTCTCCTTGGACTGACTAAATGAACCAGAGAAAAGGGGGTGGAAAATTGAGGAAGGCACTTCGTGACTCCTGTTTGTAGTTTTTGACGGGAATTGTGTACGTGTTGCAGAAGGAGGGGGGCTGGGTGAAGGGTTATCTTAAAGTTTTAAGTAATTTCCATGAAGGGTAAGGGGGAACACCAGATTGCTCAGGTGAAAAAAATCGGAACTCTAACCACTGTACCATTAGGCAAATAAAGCGGCCACAAGACCAGAGAAAGTTAAGTTGTCAGAGACTTCTTCCAACTGGCTCTCTCCAATCCGTTCCTGCCCTGCATCCTATGCTCCTCCAGAGCCTCAGCTCCAACCATCGCAGCCCAGCCTCTGGACTGTCTCTGGAGCAGAGGATTCAAGGGTCTTGATTCCACCCCCATCCCCTCCTTCCTCCTGGAGGGTGTCTCTACCCAGAGGTGTGTGGGAAGGGCCAGACAGTGGTCACCCTCCACTGAGACTGGCAATAAATTTTGAGTATTTTAAATATTATTTAATATTTAAATATAATAGTATTCACTTCTATAGTGTATACTGTAACATATAATTAAAGAGTTGCTGATAGAGAAGTCAGTTATTGATGTGGTAAAAATCGACACTTCATTCAAAACACAGAAGGCTGGGGCCCTGGGCCTCAATATCTCCAGGTTTAAATAAAGCAATATCCAATTCCACCTGCGGTGAAAGAAATAAGATCCCAGCCAGCACTTACAACTTGAAACAAACAGACACCCTTAATTCCCATACCGGGAGTCGAACCCGGGCCGCCTGGGTGAAAACCAGGTATCCTAACCGCTAGACCATATGGGAGGTGCTGGTGGCTGGTTGCTCATCGTGTATACATCGCTTCTGTCGGTGTCTCCTGTGCGCCCCCACACAACAGCGGTGCACTACCGGCCTCAGTCCACCAATGGAAATTTTCTGACTGCAGCTCCTTGCGTGAGTCCCAGCTTCAAGAACCCCTTTCTCACAACTGAGTCTGGGTAGGAACATCCGGGCCTCTCTCAGGGGCGGGAACTCCTGCTCCCGTAAATCTCCTTTTTTTTTTTCATACTTCCTTTGCCAATTTTTTTTTTTTTTTACAAATAGTTTATTGTCAAATTAGTTTCCACATAACACCCAGTGCTCATCCCCATAAGTGCCCTCCTCCATGCCCATCCCCCCTCCCCCCCACGCCCATCAGTCCTCAGTTTTTGTCAGCATTCAAGAGTCTCTCATGGTTTGCCTCTCTCCCTCTCCCCCACCATTTCTGCCCTTCTTCTCCCCCTTGTTCCTCCGTCAAGTTCCTCCTAATCCTCCTATACGTGCAAACATATGGTATTTGTCCTTCTCTGCCTGACTTATCTCATTCAGCATAACACCCTCAAGGTCCATCCACGTTGCTACACATGGCGAGATTTCATTCTTTCTCAGTGCCGTGTAGTATTCCATGGTATAGATAAACCACATCTTCTTGATCCATTCGTCTGTGGATGGACACTTAGGCTCTTTCCATGTTTTAGCTATTGTGGAGAGTGCTGCTATGAACATTGGGGTACATGTGCTCCTATGCATCAGCATTTCTGTATCCCTTGGGTACATTCCTAGCAGTGCTATTGCTGGGTCCTAGGGGAGTTCTAGTGTTAGTTTCCTGAGGAACCTCCACACTGTTTTCCAGAGGGAACTCAGAAGTGGACCCAAAAGTATACAGCCAACTAATCTTTGACAAAGCAGGAAAGAGTATCCAATGGAAAAAAGACAGCCTTTTTAACAGATGGTGTTGGGAGAACTGGACAGCAACGTGCAGAAGAATGAAACTAGATCAATTTCTCACACCATGCACAAAAATAAGCTCAAAATGGATAAAGGACCTGAACGTGAGACAGGAAACTATCAACACCCTAGAGGAGAAAGCAGGAAACAACCTCCCGTAAATCTAAACGACTAGAGCCAGGGCAGATTGCCGAGGGTTCGGTCTTTGTGTCGTGTTTGCAGGCACACCTGAAGCCCAACTCCAAACAATGAATGGTCATTTCCTGACATCTAAAATGAAGGACACCCTCCAGGACCAGAATTCCACATGAATGTCTTGTCCGTGAAAAGCAAAAACCGACTGTGGTGTCTTCTCATTTTAGCTTCAAAATCTCACTGGTTGGCACTTCGTTGGTAATAGTATTTTGTTCTGAAATTCAACTAGTGTGGAGGGGAATGTACTTTTCTTCTCTAGTTTACTTTTGAGTGCTTCCAATAAGCTTTTCACTGACAACTTAAGCCCAAGGTGGCAAAAAGAGAAACGAAACAAAAATTCTCCCCAATCCAATCACAAATCTGACCACTGCAATTAAAGTATATGTGAAAGGCTTAAGGATTTTCACTGACAGTAAAATCAATGAAACAATGGAAGTCCAAAATATGATAGGGGCATACATCGGGATTAAGTGAAAGAATGAAAGGTGGCATGCATCTCAAGTCGGAGGTAAGGGTAGATTAATCGACATAATGTACGTATGTAGACCTATGGTAGAAAAGACAAATTGGTTGCAAGATTCACCCCATACGTCAACTGAAAGTTTTTTACGAAAACATTGGAGAGTTCCTTTATCACATCAATTACAACCGCAAGTCCAGAAATCATAAAACAGCTGATTGATAAATTCAACTCTATTAAGAAAACTGACTAGAAAAATACAAGAGCTGGGTGATGGTTACTATAGTTTTCACCTTATTCATTAAGCTATTCAATTGTTTTATGCAGTTTAACGTGTTTTATAATAAAGGCTTAAAAAAAACACCATGTGCAAAGTTAAAAGATAAACTGGGGAAAATATTTATATTTCATATTAAGAACAAAGGATTAATTTTCTCCAAACATAAAGATTACCTCCTTGAAACTGCTAAAAATACCTACAACCCAGCAGGAAAATGAAGCATGGCCATAGTTCCCATCACAGGAAATACAACTGGACCTTTAAAAATTAAAAGAGGGTTTGTCTCACTCCTGAAAAGATAAAGGAAAGTTTTTAAAAATCTGAAAGGTCTCTTCCTGGAGTTTGCTTCCCAGAGTTCCCTTGAAAATCGAAGTCAAATCTGTTTTACTTTCTGGCTTAAAACCTGTCAAGAACTGCCTATTACTCAGGTGTTTGTGCTTTTTATTGACCTGGAATCATGCTGTCCTGATCTGTTAGCCATGTTTGGTTTTCTACCCATGTATCAAGATCAGTTTTGAGAATCTAGTGAAACTGAAGCACCTATTTTCTGTCCTTCTCTGCCACTAGCTGTGTAGTATTGGATCCTGTAAAGAAACGGCAGCTGATGTGTCCATGAGACTGTCCTGGTTATTTACTAACACGAACCAACCTAACAGCTCTGCCCTTGCCCCACACGGATGTGTCCTAGCAGAACACAACCCTAGAACTGGTGTCACAGAAATGACTGTCAACATTATTCAGTTTGCCTCTTCAAACTTTCACACTTAACAAAGCTGGAAACATGCAAACCAGAGACATTTTAAGTAGCAGGGATCAGCTGGGAATAGGGACAGGGCAATCTGTGGAGGAGGAAGGCCTGAGATGAGGTAGCCGCAGGAGGGGATGGCTGTGCTCGCTCCTCTGCCTCCAGTCACAGGTCATGCAGACTCAGACTCCAGCTGCTTGAGTTTTTCCTGAAGCCCCCGGAGCTGGCTTCGACCCCAATCAATGCGGATCTGAAGGCTGGCCATGTCTGCTGCCAGTTGCAGGCCTAAATGAAGAGACAGAATTGTCACCATGATATGTGTGATGTGACACATGACTCAGGAGACATCCCCAAAGACTGGAAAGGCTCCAGAACTCTCTGGCCTCCATACTATTCCTAAAATATTTCAGGAAGAGCCTTGCATTGGCTGCTTCAGAACCTCACTAGACTCAGAAAATTTTACCTCTTCAACAGACTTCCTTGACCTCCTTATATCACACCCATCAGGAACTAACAATTCACAGATCATAACACTGTGCATGCCCTCATTTCCTTTCTTCTTTCCTTCACTGTCACAGTCCTTCACTGTTCTCCCACTCTGTCTTTCTGTTTTTTCTGCCCCCAAGAGTGCTCCACATTCCGGATCCACATCGAGGTGGCTTTTGCCTGATGCCTCTGCTATTAAGTCATCTGGGTCCTCCATGCTGCCTAGTCCACCGGCCAGTTAAGTCTTCAGCCTACCTGCCTAACAGCAGAGCTGGCCGTGCATCTGATCACCTCCCTCCAGGAAGCACTTTCTCCTCTTGTCTTCTGGGATCCCTTACCCTCTGGGTGTTGCTCCTGCCTCACCAACTGCTTCTCAGTCTCCTCATATGGTTTCTCCCTTTTCTCTTCCCACCTCCTCTCCACAGTCCAAGGCCCTCTGCTGATCTCAGCCTTAATGCTGTGTCTGTGTCAGCAACTTGGGAATTTAAACACCAGTGTCATACAGTCAGCTCCCAAATCGCTCTTTCAAGGCCAGGTCTGTTCCAAACTCCAGATTGTGTGTGCCCCGACGCCTGATCAGAGTCTATACCACACAGCACTGGGAACACCCTCACACCCAACTCCTGACTTACCCGTGGTACAACTCCGCAGCCCTCTCACAGTGAGGGCAGCTTCCGTCCTAGGTGTTGGGTTCCCTAGCTAGAATCTAGGGGCTCATCCTTCACTTCTCTCCTTCCCTAACTCTCCAATTGATCTATCAACAAATCCTGTGGCTTCTACTCTCAAAACATACAGGTTCCCACCACTTACCCCCTCCTTCACTGCCTCCACCTCCATCTCAAGCATGGCTGCTCCCTGGCACCTGCTTCCTCCCTTGTCATGTCCCACCCAGTACCCACAACCTTCCTATCACTCTGTGGGTCCAATGCACCTCCCTCTGTTCAGAGCCAAAGTCCTCATCAGGGCCTACACGGCCTCAAACCACCTGGCCAAGCCTCCTCTGACCTCAGCTTCTGGCATTCCCCACTACGTAAGTTCCACTCCAACTTATTGGCTTCCTCTCTGCCAGCCCAAACGTGATCTCATCTCAAAGCTTTTGCCCTGGCTAACACTTCTGCCTACAACACCAATCTCCCAGATCACCCACAAAGTTCCCTCCATCTCTTCAGAGAAGCCTTTCCAGACCACCCTTTATAAAATAACCCCTCTGGTCCACTCCTGTCCCACTCTATCCACCATACCCTATTTTTTCATAACAATTCTCTACCTGGTATTGTGTAGAGGGCTGGCTTATTGCATGTTCTCTTTATCCCTTCCACAGAATAAACATTCCATGAGAAGTATTTATCCCTTTTGTTTCCTCCTGTATTCCTAGCACCTAGCATGAGCTTGGAACGTTACCAACAGCCAGTAAATGCTTCTTGAAAAAACAGGTGTACAACAAAAGTCTGCTATGGAGAAAACCTAGAAAATCCTTTGCAGTTAATCCAGCCCTGGGATGGCATTAGTGCCCAAGTGTTTCCAGTAGAAAGAGGATCCACTCACCCTCCCGGAAGCTGGCTTGGGCTTGCCGCAGACTGTGAGGAACTAGGATTCCAAACCAGTTCAGAGGGTCCCGGAGGGCTGGGAAGGACTCTGGCTCTGGGGTTCTGGTGAGACCCTTGCGTCTGCGCAAAGCTGGATAAAGAAAGAATGGAGGTTGGGGGTTTCATTAAATAACCCTTGACTTCTCAGTGACAATGTTGAACTTGATCTGAGCTCATGATCTTGACAAACATCGGGTTTTTGGAAAATAACCCCCAACCATTTGTTCCAGGAAGCAGCTTACCACAAAGAGCAATCCTTCCCTTTGTGATTCAAATGAGAGGCCCTGACCACCCTTTCTCAAGACTCTCCTAAGATTAGCAAATGACTCCCTTGTTTACCTGTGACAGAGCCACACACTGACTTTTCTCATTTTGCCTGAACATGCTGAAAGGCCAGACAGGACCTCCAACTCCCCCTTCCTTTCATAAATGATTGAGTAGAATTTTGTCCCCCTAAGGTAGACATATAAACACTTTCTGTTCAACTTCCCCTGATTGCAAAACTATCACAACTGTGACGAACCTCATCTATAACTTGTCTATTTCTCCCCTATAAAAGTCTAAAGCAAAAAAAACACCCTGCTGAGACATTCTGATCCTTCAATCTGGGCCGCCCTCCCCATCGCAACACCCTCAATAAAATCATCTCCTCAATTATCCTGTACATTTTGTCTTTGGCGTCGGGAGGGCGCCCAGAAGGGAAGGGGGGGTGCTCACCTGCCTCGCGGGGCCCCACCTCCTCTGGAGTCTGGGCGCTGGGTCTCACCAGCCAGAACGCCTGGAGTCCGTCTTGGGCCTCGCTGAGGAACGAGAAGGCAGGCTGGACACTCGGAGGCCCCAGCCCGGCCGCTGCCCGCCCGCCCCAGCATGCACAGCTCCTCACCTGGCGCAGACGCGGACTTGGGGCTCCATGCGGGAAGCGTACTGCAGGGGCCCTACCGACTTGGCACCCATAGCGTAGCGAGCTTGGGAGAGCGAGAGCCAGCCCTGGAGGAGAGGAGAGCGGTGAAACCCCGTTTACCCCCGCACGCCCCGCCGCCCTCTGCCCAGGCCCCCACCTCCTCCACGCGAGCGTTCAGCGCCGCCCGCTTCGCCTCCAGCTCCTCCAGGTCCTGGAGCAGCTGCAGGAGCAGCGAGTCCAGCTCCGCCCGCAGGTCCGGCGCAGCCATGGCCCAGGGTACCGAGTCAGGAACCAGCCTCTTCCCGGGTCGCCCAATCGCCGTTCGCCATGCCGTCAGGACAGCCAATAGGCCCCCGACACCCTCCTTCAAGGGGCGTTCCCGGCCGTGGGCCCGGCCGCCCCGCGTTTAGAGGCCGCCGGGCAGTGGCTTCTAAGGGCGCGCGCCGACTCGCCGGCGGCCCTGACGTCGGCCAGCGTCGCGGACAGTCGGCCGGAACGGTGGCCGGCTAGCTCCTTCTGGCAGCGGCTGCGTGGTGCAGGTGGGCTACAGCCGTGGCGATGGGCGGGGCCGCCGTTTTAAGGGAGGAGCTGGCAGGCGAGCCTCCGGGCACCTGCTTTGCCGCTGCCACAGTTGCTGGGTCGTTTCGGGCCGCCGGCTACGACTGCTCGGGCGGCTCGTCAGCCTACGGCCGGGCGTTCCGCCCCGCGGCGAGCGGGCGCGAGCCACGCACACACCTCCGCGGCCGCTCTCGCGTGGGGCCGACGACGCTTCGACGCCAGCCTATTGGCTGCTCGGGTGAGCGTGGCTCTCAGACTGGCCAATCGCCTGGCAACTCCCGCCCACCCGTCGCCATCTTAACAGCGGGCACTCCCAACGGTAGCAGAGCCTCGGGAAGCTTCTAGTCGCCTTCCTGGTTGGGGGCCGCACCGAGGGTGGAGCTGCGCCGTCGGAAGCGGAAGAGGCTCCCGGCCCCACGTGGAAGCCGCGCTCAGGATGGTAGGAGGGCTGTTGGAGCTGCGGGGCTCGAGGTTGGGGGCTCGCGGGGGGCCGGGGCGGGCGGCCGTCGGGCCCGGCCGTGTGCGGCCGCAGAGGCGCTGACGGCCCCCCGCCCCCAGCTGCGCCGCGAGGCCCGCCTGCGCCGGGAGTACCTGTACCGCAAGGCGCGCGAGGAGGCGCAGCGGGCCGCCCGGGAGAAGAAGGACAAGGTGCGGCGCGCGCTCGAAGGTACGCCGTCGCCGCCCGCGGCCGCTCTACACGCGTCACTGTAAACACCATCGGTTTGCGTTTTTAAATCCAGCGGAATGAAACGCGTGTAATTAGTGCTTCTTCCTATTAGTGTGGCTGAGCTTCAGTTATTTCCTGGCCATTTCCCTTGCCTGTTGGGTCTTCCTGTTTGTTTCCGGATGTCCCTTCCGTGAGGGTATGAATTACTTACATTTATGCAGCACTAAGCAGAGTTAACAGTTTGCCTGTTAATTCTGTTTACAATGTGTTTAGTTCTTAACCAAATTTAAATGTTTTACGTTGTCCTATAGATATTTTATCTCCCGCCCCCACCCCCTTATTTTTCTTTTTGCTACCTTCTTCAGTACAGGGTAGCAAGAATATCTTTTTGTCCTTTAGCATTGTTATGATTCCCTTGCTTTTTAAAGCTTAAATTGTAGAGAACTTAATTTTATATGTGTTGTTAGGGTTTAACTTTTTTTTAAAAAAGCATTTTCTTTGGTTTTTGTCATACTGAAGAAGAGTGTTACACATGCCTGATGGGAAATGCCATATTTGTCCCTATTTTCTTGGGTCTTGTGTGGGTGCAAATTTGTTTCCTAATCTGATAGTACTTTAGCGTAATGCCTCTAATTATTTTAAGTTCACTTTGATTTTCTTATGGTTTAGACAGAAAGTGCATATGTTTTGTATATAAATGTTTGCATTAGGCATTGTGGTAAACACTTGTGACCTATCTGCTCACATTAGAAATAAAAAATGCTCGGGGTGCCCGGGTGGCTCAGTCGGTTAAGCGTCTGACTTGGGCTCAGGTCATGATCTCACGGTTTGTGGGTTCGAGCCCCGCATCGGTCTCTGTGCTGACAGCTCAGAGTCCAGAGCCTGTTTCGGGTTCTGTGTCTCCCTCTCTCTCTGACCCTCCCCTGCGCATGCTGTGTCTCTCTCAGAAATAAATAAAACATTTAAAAAAAAAAAGTAGCAATTTAGGGGCCACCTGGGTGGCTCAGTCATTTGAGCATTCGACTCACAGTTTGATCATGATCAAACATGTGATCATGATCACAGTTTGGTCATGATCTCACAGTTTGTGAGTTCCAATCCCACCTCAGGCTCTGCACTGACTATGCAGAGTCTGCCAGATGAGCAGTTTTGTTATCAGAGGGTTTCAGGATTTCTGGTCCACCTTCATACAGAGCACTCTGGATTTATTCTTTAAAAAATTAGTTTGTTAATTGTTTTCTAATTATAAAAACAGTATATACTTGTGACTAAATATTTTAGAAAGCCCTCAAACCATGAAACTCAGAAACAATAGTAAAGGAAGACCTCTGTAAACATTGTTAACAGGTTGGCATGTAAGACACATTGTTTTGTCTCCCCCTTTTCCCCCCTGCCAAAAAATCACGTATTTTCTTTCTGCACAGAAAGGAGTAAAAAAAGGTACTTTTTCGTCAAGTCTGTACAAGTTTTCGTAAGCCACAGTGTTGTTCCAATGAGGGATCCATGCTTGTGTCTCATTCAGCCCCTCTGTCTTCCCCCTGCAGAGAACCGCCTGATTCCCACGGAGTTACGCAGGGAGGCTCTGGCCTTACAGGGATCCCTGGAGTTTGATGATGCCGGTGGTGAAGGTGAACTTCCCCGACCCTGGGCCAGCTTCTCTCCCTGCACTTGGGCCTGCTGGCTTCCACGTCATTCCTCAGACACCTTGAAGGAAAGGCTATGCAGTTCCTGCTCCCGAAACTGTCCCCCAAGTGCCCTCGCGGCTCTGCACAGATGACACCTCCGAACTGCTCTTCTTTAGTGCTCCCAATTTCGTTTACATAACACATGCAGTATCATCCCACTTCCTGTTTTGTCTGCTGTTTCCCTCACTAGAGTATGAACTCTGCTAGGGCAAGACAGTGTCCATTTTGTTCACTGCCATGTCCCCAGCTCCTGGCATTTCCTTGGCATCCAGGTGTTTCATTTGTTGCATTATCCAACAAATATTCAAGGTATCAAAGACATTACAAATATTTGTTATGAGGGAAAGGAGTCTGTTACCTTCGGCCTAACAATCTGGACTTGTGTAGTATGGTAGCAACTATCCCTGTGTGATAAATATAATTAAAATGAACTAAAATCAAATCAGATTTAAAATCCTCAGTCACACTTGCGTTTGTAAACTGTGTGGCTGGGGAGCACCTTCCTGCCCAGTGCAGGTGTGGAGCATTTTCACTGTTGGAGGTATTAACCAGACAGTGTTTTTCTAGACAGATTCAGCCTCCCTCAAGTTAGCATTTTACTTCCCAAGACAGTGTCTTGTTCTTGCCCCTCATGCTCCTGACAGGTGTGACCAACCACATGGATGATGAATATCGATGGGCAGGGGTTGAGGATCCTAAGGTCATGATCACTACCTCTCGAGATCCCAGTTCTCGCCTCAAGATGTTTGCAAAGGTACCAGGCGTGGGGAGCAAGTGGAAAATGCTCAGGCATGAGTGGCCCCAGTGCTACTTGGAGTGTGTTCATATGCAGGAGCTGAAGTTGGTGTTCCCAGGTGCCCAGCGCATGAACCGCGGCCGGCATGAGGTGGGGGCACTGGTGCGAGCCTGCAAATCCAACGGGGTCACCGACCTGCTGGTGGTCCATGAGCATCGAGGCACACCTGGTAAGTCTGGTGGGCAGGGACAAGGTATCTGCTGGGATTGCTGGGGTGACCGTCTGAGAGCAGAGTGGGTCTCTGACGGCCTGCCTGGCCCCACCAGTGGGGTTTATTGTCAGCCACCTGCCCTTCGGCCCCACTGCTTACTTCACACTGTGCAACGTGGTCATGCGGCATGACATCCCTGACCTGGGAACCGTATCAGAGGCCAAGCCTCACCTCATCATGCATGGCTTCTCCTCCCGCCTAGGGAAGCGGGTAAGTCATGGTCCGCGGGTTGAGGGCTGGGGGCAGGGACTTCCAGGCTGGGCATCTGCCGCTCTCCTTCCTCTGACCCAGGTCTCTGACATACTCCGTTACCTGTTCCCCGTGCCCAAAGATGACAGCCACCGAGTCATCACCTTTGCGAACCAAGACGATTATATCTCCTTCCGGTGGGTCCACGGGCTGGCCTTAGAACAGTGTCCTGACCTTTGTGTCCCTCTGCTGTTTATCGTTGGCCCCCATCTGCTCCCTGTCTCCCCTTGCCCCAGGCACCATGTATATAGGAAGACCGACCACCGCAATGTGGAGCTGACTGAGGTTGGACCTCGCTTTGAACTAAAGTGTGAGTCTGGAGCTTTATTCTACTTCTGGGGGGGTGGGGAGGAGTTGCTGGGATTATAGATGACAGTGTTCCCATCTCCATCCCCCCAGTGTATATGATTCGTCTGGGCACGCTGGAGCAGGAGGCCACAGCAGATGTCGAGTGGCGCTGGCACCCCTATACCAACACTGCACGCAAGAGGGTCTTTCTGAGTGCTGAGTGAGCCCACTCGCTGATCAGATATGAACTGACTCAGGAGGAGGGGGGAGGGGCCAGAATAAAGTCTCCGTGCCACATTACCCCGTTTGCCTCTGTGTGGTCAGGCTGAGGGTGAGGGACAGTGTTCATGGGGCCTCCTCAGGTGGCGATCTCACAGCTCAGGGACATTCTGAGGCCTGGTATTGAACATTGTGTCTAGGACGAGGCAGGCCCGACCTGCTGGCTTGCACCTATGCCATAGGGAAGGTTTGGGAGATTTGGTGTTGCTGTCACCAGGAAGTCAGGGGCCCTCTGAGAACTCATCTCAGACTGGGGACGGACACTGGTATATACTCAAGGACCCTGGTTTTATACAGAATGTGTGTTAAGATTCTACAGCATGCACGCAGGCAACAACATTAAGAAAGAAATCCATCACACCACATGGGGCAGGCCTGAGAAGAAACAAGTCAGGCAGGGGGGTGGAGAGTGGAAAGGTCTCTGCAGCCACCCTGAGAGCCACGGGACAGCGTGAGGCAGCAGAGGCCATTTGGATGCCCCATGCAGTGACCCTGAGGCGGACATGCTCGAGAGGGTCCCAGGAGCAGGAGTGGCCTAGTGAGAGAGGAGTCTTGAGGGAGACTGGTGATAGGACCTCATGGGATGTCTGTGACTTGTGGCCCCACACGTGAACCCAGGGCCTCCGGGGAGCCTCTCTCACTTTGCCATCGCATCTGTGCATGAAGACTATGCCACGAAAATATTTGTGTAAGTTATGGAAATTCCAAAATACATACAAAGCAGAGTATTATGATGTTTTATATCAGTTTCCTGGGGTTGCTGTAACAAATTGCCACAACCTGGGTGGCTTAAGACAACAAATTCATTCTTTCAATTCTGGAGACCAGAAGTTAGGTCAAGGTGTTGGTTGTATTCTCAGCCCCTCCTCCATTACCTGCCTCTTCCAGCTTCTGCTGAATACCAACAGCCCTTTGTGCTCTTTGGCATGTAATTGCAGTATTGTGGTTTCTGCCTTTTTCTTCACATGATCTTCCTCTGCTGTCGAGTCACCTTTGTGTGTCTTGTATAAAGACACTTGTCATTGGATTTATGGCCAATAGAAAATTAAGCATGACTTCAAGACTCTAAACTTAATCACATCCACACAGACCTTTTTTTGTCCCAAATAAGATCCCATTCACAGGCTCCAAGAGTTCGGCTGTGGACATATTGAGTGGGTGAGGGTGCCATTCAAACAACTGCATGTCCCCATACCTTACCTTAAGTGAGTGTGGGGCCCCTGCCCTTCCTGTTTTCTTTTACCTCCCTGTACCTCGTGCAGAGACGTTCTGGGCTGAAGAACGAGGCCTCCCTGCTTCCTCTGAGTACCCTCTCAGGCGAGCACCAGGAGGCCTGGGGCCACATCCACTGTTTCACTAAGCACAGAGCAGGCCCTTAGTCACTGGTGTTTTTTTAAAAATTTTTCCTTTAACGTTTATTTTCAAGAGAGAGCACACGCGAGCAGGGGAAGGACAGAGAGGGAGACACAGAATCCGAAGCAGGCTCCAGGCTCTGAGTTGTCAGCACAGAGACTGATGCCGGGCTCAAACCCACAAGCCATGAGATCATGACCTGACCGACGTCAGAAGATGCTTAACTAACTGAGCCACCCAGGTGCCCCTTATTTTTTAATAGCACAGAAGTCTCACTTAGAACAGCCTTTGTGCTGGGGGCCAGTTCTTAGCCAGGGACAGGCAGAAAGTAAGATGTGAACTATTTATTATTCACTTCATCGTGACTTCCTCTGTGCTAAAATTAGCCTTTGAGTGTAATTCTTTCAAGTTCCTCAGAGAATCCAGCACACTTGGGCTCACTATTAGTGACTTTATGAAGGAGAAGTTGGGTCCGTGTTTTGCTTGTCAGCTGTATTTAACCATAGGGGGTGAGCGGTATAAACGTTAAGTTTTGTAACGTTTTTAAGTATCTGATGTTAAGTCCTGTTTTCCCTGGGGGGAACGGGACCCCTCATACTGTGCTGCTGGAAGAAGCTGTGAGTAAAGTCTTTTCAGATGGTAGTTTGGTAGGGTTTCTTAGCATTTAAAATGTGGTTCTGCTTCTTGAGTCACCATCCTAGGATCAGAAATGGTTGCTGTGATGTTTCTGGGGACAGTTTAGGCACAGCTTTGCCTGGACAGGGGAGCTTGGAAAGCTTGTCAACAAAATAACAGTAATTAAAGCAAGAAACAAGTTAGAGGAAATATCCACTGTAGCACCTTGTGTGTTGCACAGATAACATCTGAGGACTCAAGGAGCCTTCAATTTGAGGCATGGTACAGTGCTGAAAGGGATATTGGTGCATCTTTTGTTTGACTTGTCTAGAAAGAAATTAGTTAATAAATTGTACAGTTTTTAAGTGTGAAGGACAAGGGAGGAAGCAGAAGTGGGTGTGGGCTTTTGTGCTTACCATTTGGAGGTTCTCTGGGAGGGAGCAGTGGCCCAGGGAGAGCAGAGGGCTCTTGAGTTCGGGAAATGCCATGTCACATCTGCAACTGATTTCATGTTCTAGTATTCTCAATATTCAGGAATACTAACAATGTAGGGAATCTAAGTCAAGGGCATGAGAGATCTGTGCCCTGTTTTGTAATTTTCATATAAACATGATATTTCAAAAATAGAAGTTTTAAGGGAATTACTGCTAATCTTGTTGAATGACAACATTGGAGTTCATTTAGAAAATGTTTAGTTCTGGGGCGCCTTGGTGGTAGTCAGTTAAGCATCTGTCTTCAGCTCAGGTCATGATTTCACAGTTTGTGAGTTCAAGCCCTGCATCGGGCTCTGTGCTGACAGCTCAGAGCCTGGATCCTGCTTCAGATTCCGTGTCTGCATCTCTCTCTGCCCCTGCTACACTCATGTTGTCTCTCTCTCCTTCAAAAATAAGTAAACATTAAAGAAAAAAGAAAATGTTTAGTTCTTAGAGACATGGCATACTGTTTGGAGGTTAAATACCAGCTTGATAACTTGCTTGAAAATGCTTCAGCAGAGGGGGGAAAGTAGCTGAAACAAAATACTAATTATCATATTTAGCAGACAGAGGGTTTGTTACAATATTCTTTCTACTTTGTAGTATGTTTCAAAATGGTTTTTTTCTTTTTTTTTTTTTTAAATGTTTTATTTATTTCTAGGAGAGAGAGAGACAGCGTGAGCAAGGGAGGGTCAGCGAGAGAGAGAGGGAGATACAGACTCTGAAACAGGCTCCAGGCTCTGAGCTGGCAGTCAGCACAGAGCCCGACGCGGGGCTCGAACCCACGAACCGCGAGCTCATGACCTAAGCGAAAGTCGGACGCTTAACCGACTAAGCCACCCAGGCGCCCCTGTTTCAAAATGTTTTTAATGTCTTACTTATTTTTGAGAGAGAGAGAGAGACAGCATGAGCAGGGGGGGGTCAGAGAGAGAGGGAGACACAGAATCCAAAGACAGGCTTCAGACTCAACTAGCTGTCAGCACAGAGACCGACGTTGGGCTTGAACCCACAAACCGTAAGATCATAACAAGCTGAAGTTGGACGCTTAACGGACTGAGCCACCCAGGTGCGCCTCAAATTTTTCACAGTAAAGGCTTAAACAGAAAATAATTAAAAATGCCTTCTCTTGTTATTAAAGCATATTTTTAAGTTATTTAAAATCTTCAAGCAAAAAACTTGAAGTTTGAAAATAAAAGGGAACTTCATATATAATGAAGTTGGAAAGCAAGCAGGGAATGTTTTCATGCCCAACCACTCCTTGTTAATTGCAGACCCAACTGGAAAAGAAACCTTTTAAGGCCCTTGCTACTTTAATTTTTTTTTTTTAATGTTTTATTTGTTTCTGAGACAGAGAGAGACAGCGTGAGCAGGGGAGGGTCAGAGAGAGAGAGGGAGACATAGAATCCGAAGCAGGCTCCAGGCTCTGAGCTCGACGAGGGGCTCGAACCCACCAACCGTGAGATCAATGACCTGAGCCGAAGTCAGACGCTCAACCCACTGAGCCACCTGGACGCCCCTTCTTTGCTACTTAAGCTGCTTGTTTGCTATTCCCCCACCATCCCCTTGCAGGAGAAAAGTTTCCTACTACCCTGGCAACAGACCAGCCAATGAGAAACAGTCACAGCTCAGCCAATGGAAAGCCACTATACTTTGAACTCTCAGTTTATTCTCAGGGACTTTTTGTTTAGAACACCCCTCCTGACTTCCCATTTTCTTCTGTAAAAGAGCATTCCATTCCTCTCCTTTGCTCTCTGGACTTCCCTATGGTTTTGCTCATCTGTCCTTGTCCTGGATCGCAATTCCCTACTGTTCCCAAATAAACCGATTTTTTGTTGGTAAATAACTGGCAGTTTTATTTTTAAAGTGAAGGAAAGAGACATGCTAAACATTAATGGTGATTGAAAGCCATTGAGAGTTAGGGGCAAGCGGTGGGGAAGAAGAAGAGGATGTATTCATTTTTCACTTGTACAAAAAAAAAAAAAGGGCAAGAGTTTAGGCACTGGCCCACCGGACTGGCTGCAGTGAACATCATGCCCACTTTCCCTTATTCTCCCTTATTCTTTCCTTAGGGCACATTCCCAGAAATGGAATTTCAAATGGCCAGGGCCCTGTGCTGGTGTATGAACTGCATTATCTCTAGGAGGGTAAACATTCAGCTGGTGCCTTGTGGGACAGAACCGGTGCACTAGGGACCCAGGGAAGGAGACTTTACTTCAGTGCTGCTGTGGGAGGACATTTCATTTACTTGTTGACCACTTTTGTGATCTGCCTGCTGGGTCCCCAGTGGGCTCCCTGCTCACTTTCTTAGGAGTGCAGGGGAAGCACTTTGATTTGTTCTGATCAGTTTCAAGAGTTTAAATACTTTGTTGTAAATACTTTTCTAATACTCATATTTCTTTAAGTTATAAAAGTAACACATCCTCATGTTTTAAAAAACATACAGAAGTGCACTGTGAAAAATAAGCCACTTTCCTACTACCCACAACCCCAACAATCCAGCCCTACTCTCCAGAAACTATTGACTATTGCCTTAGAATCTATCTGTCTGTCTATCCGTCTATTTATCCATCCATCCATGCATCTATCTATCTAGGAATCATGCTCTGCACACCATTTTGAAACTTAGTGTCTTTCCCTTTAATAATCTCAGGATACCTCTAGGTTATCAAAGATATGCAGTATGTGTGAATCCACTTCCTATTTAATGGCTGCACATCGAAGTTGTTTCCTATTTTTACTCTCAGAAATCTTGCTTCAAGAACATCATTGACCATATTTCTGTGTATATTTATGCGAGTATATCTGATGAATAAATTCTTGCGAGTGGAATTTTGTCTTTAGTTAAAATGATCCTAGATGCTGAATTGTCTTCTGAGAGGCTGTCCCAGTCACTGTCAGAAGGTCTTTCTCTGTCCTTGCCAGCACTGAGTACTATCGGACTTTCCATGTTGGCCAAACTCTAGATAGAAAATCATTTGTATTTCTTTAATTATGACGGGTGTTGTGCAGCTTTTCAAATATTTTTAGCCATTTGTATGTGTTTGTTCTCTGACCTGTTTGCTCTCCTCTATAAAAATGATTGTTCACCTCTATATTGATTGTTTTAAATATTTAATTGTGCAAATTTTTTTTTACAAATAGTTTATTGTCAAATTAGTTTCCACATAACACCCAGTGCTCATCCCCACAAGTGCCCTCCTCCATGCCCCTCCCCCCTCCCCCCCACATCCATCAGTCCTCAGTTTGTTCTCAGTATTCAAGAGTCTCTCATGGTTTGCCTCTCTCCCTTTCCCCCACCATTTCCCCCCTTCTTCTCCCGCTTGTTCCTCCGTTAA
Organism: Hyaena hyaena; assembly: GCF_003009895.1. Lineage (NCBI taxonomy): Eukaryota > Metazoa > Chordata > Mammalia > Carnivora > Hyaenidae > Hyaena > Hyaena hyaena. The sequence goes on from NW_024081229.1 coordinate 61,776, forward strand.
GTTCCTCCTAATCCTCCTATACGAGCAAACATACGATATTTGTCCTTCTCTGCCTGACTTATTTCGCTAAGCATAACACCCTCAAGGTCCATCCATGTTGCTACACATGGCCAGATTTCATTTTTTGTCATCGCCATGTAGTATTCCATGGTATAGATAAACCACATCTTCTTGATCCATTCGTCTGTGGATGGACACTTAGGCTCTTTCCATGTTTTAGCTATTGTGGAGAGTGCTGCTATGAACATTGGGGTACATGTGCTCCTATGCCTCAGCATTTCTGTATCCCTTGGGTAAATTCCTAGCAGTGCTATTGCTGGGTCATAAGGGAGTTCTATTGTTAGTTTCCTGAGGAACCTCCACACTGTTTTCCAGAGGGGCTGTACCAGTTTACATTCCCACCAACAGTGTAGGAGGGTGCCCGTTTCTCCACATCCTCGCCAGCATCTAGAGTTCTCTGATTTGCTCATTTTAGCCACTCTGACTGGCGTGAGGTGGTATCTCAGTGTGGTTTTGATTTGTATTTCCCTGATGAGGAGGGATGCTGAGCATCGTTTCATGTGTCTGTTGGCCATCTGGATGTCCTCTTTGGAGAAGTGTCTGTTCATGTCTTCTGCCCATTTCTTCACTGGGTTGTTTGTTTTTCGGGCGTGTAGTTTGGTGAGTTCCTTATAGATTCTGGATATTAACCCTTTATCTGATATGTCATTTGCAACTATCTTTTCCCATTCCGTTGGTTGCCTATTAATTTTCTGGGTTGTTTCCTTGGCTGTGCAGAAGCTTTTAATCTTGATGAGGTCCCAACAGTTTATTTTTGCTCTTGATTCCCTTGCTTTTGGGGATGTGTCAAGTAAGAAGTTGCTGCGGTGGAGGTCAAGGAGGTTGTTTCCTGCTTTCTCCTCTAGGGTGTTGATAGTTTCCTGTCTCACGTTCAGGTCCTTTATCCATTTTGAGTTGATTTTTGTGCATGGTGTGAGAAAATGATCTAGTTTCATTCTTCTGCATGTTGCTGTCCAGTTCTCCCAACACCATCTGTTAAAAAGGCTGTCTTTTTTCCATTGGATATTCTTTCCTGCTTTGTCAAAGATCAGTTGGCTGTATACTTTTGGGTCCACTTCTGAGTTCTCAATTCTGTTCCATTGGTCTATGTGTCTGTTTTTGTGCCAATACCATACTGTCTTGAGGATGACAGCTTTGTAGTAGAGGCTGAAGTCTGGGATGGTGATACCTCCCGTTTTGGTTTTATTTTTCAGTATTACTTTGGCTATTCGGGGTCTTTTGTGGTTCCATACAAATTTTTGGATAGTTTGTTCTAGTTTTGAGAAGTATGCTGGTGCAATTTTGATTGGAATTGCATTGAATGTGTAGAGTGCTTTAGGTAGTAATGACATCTTAACTATATTTATTCTTCCTATCCATGAGCATGGAATGTTTTTCCATTTCTTTGTGTCTTCTTCAATTTCCTTCATAAGTTTTCTATAGTTTTCATCATACAGATCTCTTGTATCCTTGGTTAGGTTTATTCCGAGGTATTTTATGGTTTTTTGTGCAATTGTGAATGGGATCAGTTTCTTGATTTCTCTTTCTGTTGCTTCATTATTGGTGTATAAAAATGCAACCGATTTCTGTACGTTGATTTTGTACCCTGCAACTTGGCTGAATTCTTGGATCAGTTCTAGTAGGCTTCTGGTGGAGTCTGTCGGGTTTTCTATGTAGAGTATCATGTCATCTGCGAAGAGTGAAAGTTTGACTTCCTCTTTGCCAATTCTGATGCCTTTGATTTCCTTTTGTTGTCTGATGGCTGATGCTAGGACTTCCAGCACTATGTTAAACAACAGTGGTGAGAGTGGACATCCCTGTCGTGTTCCTGATCTCAGGGGGAAAGCTCTCAGTTTTTCCCCATTGAGGATGATGTTAGCTGAAGGCTTCTCATAGATGGCTTTGATGATGTTTAAGTAGGTTCCTTCTATCCCAACTTTCTCGAGAGTCTTTATTAAGAAGGGATGCTGTATTTTGTCAAATGCTTTTTCTGCATCTATTGACAGGATCATATGGTTTTTATCTTTTCTTTTATTGATGTGATGTATCACATTGATTGATTTGCGAATGTTGAACCAGCCCTGTAACCCAGGAATGAATCCCACTCGATCTTGGTGGATGATTCATTTTATGTGGTGCTGGATTCGATTTGCAAGGATCTTGTTGAGGATTTTTGCATCCGTATTCATCAGGGATATTGGACTGTAGTTCTCTTTTTTGGCTGGATCTCTGTCTGGCTTGGGAATCAGAGTGATGCTGGCTTCATAAAATGAATCAGGGAGTTTTCCTTCGATATCCATTTTTTGGAATAGCTTGAGAAGAATTGGTATTAATTCTGTTTTAAATGTATGGTAGAATTCCCCAGGGAAGCCATCAGGTCCAGGGCTCTTATTTGTTGGGAGATTTTTGATAACTGATTCTATTTCTTCACTCGTTATGGGTCTATTCAGGTTTTCTATCTCTTCCCATGTGAATTTTGGTAGTGAGTGTGTGTTTAGGAATTTGTCCATTTCTTCTAAGTTGGCATATAATTTTTCATAGTATTCCCTGATAATTGCTTGTATTTCTGAGGAGTTGGTTGTAATAAGTCCATTTTCATTCATAATGTTGTCTATTTGGGTGGTCTCTCTTTTCTTTTTGATAAGACTGGATAGAGGCTTGTCAATTTTGTTTATTTTTTCAAAAAAACAACTCTTGGTTTCATTGATCTGTTCAGTTGTTTCTTTGGTCTCTGTGTTGTTTATTTCTGCTCTAATTTTTACTATTTCTCTTCTACTGGGTTTAGGGTGCTCTTGTTGCTCTACCTCTAGTTCCTTTAGGTGAGCTGTTAGATTTTGCACTTCTGCTTTTTCTAATCTCATGAAATAGGCCTGGAGAGCAATGTACTTTCCTCTTAGGACTGCCTTTGCCACATCCCATAGATTTTGAATTGTTGTGTTTTCATTTTCATTTGTTTCCATATATTTTTTAATTTCTTCTCTCATTGCCTGATTGGCCCATTCATTCTTTAGTAGGGTGTTCGTTAACCTCAATGTTTTTGGTGGTTTTCCAGACTTCTTCCTGTAATTGATTTCAAGTTTCAAAGCATTATGATCTGACAGTGTGCATGGTATGATCTCAATTCTTTTATATTTATTGAGGGCTGCTTTATGTCCCAGTATGTGATCTATCTTGGAGAATGTGCCATGCACACTTGAGAAGAAAGTACATTCCCTGGCCTCGGGATGTAAAATTCTAAATATATCCGTCAGATCCATCTGGTCCAATGTGTCTCTCAAGTCCGTCATTTCTTTAGTGATTTTCTGTCTGGTTGACCTATCCATTGCTGTAAACGGAGTATTAAAGTCCCCTGCTATTAGCACATTCTTATCTATAAGCTTGTTTCTGTTTGTGATTAATTGTTTTAGATATTTAGGTGCTCCCATATTCGTTGCGTACACATTTAATGATTGTTAGTCCTTCCTAATGGATGGACCCTGTAATTATTATGTAGTGCCCTTCTTCATCTCTTGTGATTGTCTTTAATTTAAAGTCCAGTTTGTCTGATA
>NW_024081229.1:69984-82595 GCF_003009895.1 Hyaena hyaena
CTTGTTTTTCTATAATGGTGTCTTGTAAATCACTTATTCTCCTTTCTGCCTCTTCAATCCGTGCATTGGAGGCCTCTAATTTATTATGGATCTCATTTATCGCATTTTTTAATTCTTCATGCCTATTTTTATTTTCCATTCTGTCTGTAGCCATAGTTACTTTGATGTCCCGTATGTGTTTTTCAAGCCCAGCTATTAATTTTACCATTATTATTCTAAAATCTTGTTCAGTTATGCTGCTGATATCTGTTTTGAGCAATTCATTAGCTGTCATTTCTTCTTGGAGTTTCTTTGGAGGAGAGCTCTTACATTTTGTCAGTTTAGTTAGCTTTCTGGCCCTTGTTGGTTTTGAAGACCTGTTAATGCTCTCTGTATCTATGAGCGCTGCTATATCCAAGAAGACTCTTTGACTGTCCAAGGCCTATCCTTTCAGAGAGTGTTTTTTGAATGGTATCTCTTGGTCTCTCTTGTTGGGAGCTTGGTTATTTTATTTTCCTATTCGTAGTGATATTTGGGACTCTCAACCTTGTGTACTCTGGCTTGTTTCTTGAGGTAGCCCTGGAAAAGAAAACAGAGAGACACACACACACAGGGAGCAGGAGCACACAAATGCACAGGCTAATTCAACTAACATTCAAAGCCAGTGGGAAGACGAGAAAGTTAAGAGAAAAGACGGAGGAGGGAGGGCGAATAATAGGGAGTATAAAATACATAAAAGGTTCAAAAAGGAGAAAAGAAAAGGAAAAAAGAAGAAAACCAATGGACAAAGAATGGTTTAAAGCATATAACCGGATTTCCCAGCTACAGTTAAATAGCCATGTGTATGTAGTGCTGGTTGAAATGCATAGAGAAAGAGAGAGAAGACAGGGCGGGGATGAGGCACAATTGGAAATAGAATGAACAGGCAGAAGGGATAAGAAGCTTTTTTCAAAGAGCTAAAGGGTAGAATATGGTTGGATAGGTGAGAGAAGGATGCTGGAATTATCCAGAGAAACTATATAGTCTAATGACTCCTGAGAGAAAGAGATGAAAAGGTCAGTAGGTGTAGAATTTACGTCTACAGAATGGACTCAGTGTGATTGTTTAAGCAAGCTGGCGACCAGAGTTAATCAGGTCAGTGCTGGGGAAAAAAGAGAGAAAAGAGAAAGAAGAAGAAAAAAAGAAAGAGAAAAAAAGGGGAAAAAAGGAAAAGAAAGAAAAAAAGGAAAAAAAAAGGGAGGAGGGCAGCTCTCAGGCAGGGATGGGCATGGCGTGATCCAATGCCTCAGGCGGGAGCTCTGCCTTGGCGGTTGTGGGGAGGAGAGTGACGGTGCTCCAGTCCCTTCTTGAAGCAAGCGTGTAAACTCCCCGTACCGGGGGCGCAGCCAAAGTTGGTTGCACTCTTCAACCCAGGCCAGTCCCAAGCTCCAAATCCCAGTCCGCGCGCCCCGCTGAAATTGCCATAGACACAGCTTCCCAGGCAACCCCCTCGGGGCAATTCCAGGCCCCCTGCCGAGCCCTGGGGGCGGAGTCAGAATCGCTGCTTCCTTCTCTGGGTCGGGCTGGTGCGCAGGGGCGGGGGCTTGCCTGCTGGGTGCGCTGAGCCTGATCCCGCTGGGGTGAGGAAAACCAGGTCCCTCTATGGCTCGTCACCCGACACACGAACTCACAGGCTAATTTCCCAGTTTTTAGCTCTTTGCCTTCCCTCTCGAGTCCCAGCCCGCCAGGAGCGCAGACGCCCGGTGTCCTCGCACGGCTCTTTCTGGGGCCCCAGCCGCCCGGGAGGACAATGGCAGCAGGCGCGCCACCACTCTGAAGTCCAGCCTCCAGGAGCCCACACAAAGCAGCAGTCTGTGCGCTCAGCCCCCCCCAGGACCAGTTGGCGTGAGGGGACCTGGTGTGCAGGTATTTGGCAAGTATGGTCTTTCTATGCACCGAGCGGAGGTAAAACCCCCCCCCGAGCGGAGGTTTTTCTGTTTCGGACTCTCTCCTTTTCCCCTCTCACTCCCCGTAGAGGGTAGAGGGGGATCACCTCCGACCCTGGAGTCTCCGATCCCGGCCCGATTTTATCTTCCCCAGTTCGCACTCACGTTAGAAGGCTTTCTCAGGGTGTTCTGCGTCCTTTTTCTCCCAATCTCTCAGGTTTTGTAAGGTTTCCAATGGCTTCAGATCTTTTCCGTGTGATGTATGGGCGTGAGTGCAAGTACGGAGCTCCTTACTTCTCCGCCATCTTGCCCCCTCCTAATTGTGCAAAATTTTAAGCATAGGAGCAAGAGAGGACCATACAGTAACCCCCCTCCATGTTGCCCAGTCTGGTTTCCTTTGTAGCCCCACCTACTCCCTATATCTACTCCACTTGTTTATTTTTAAACAAATCCTAGACATCATGTCATTTTATCCATGAATATTTCTGCATAGATGTCTAAAAGATAATAATAATAATACTATTATTACACCTAAAAAAAATTATTCCAAATATTTTAAATATGTCTTGTAGTTTCCACAGTCTGATCTTGTCCCTGTTGTGTCATTTAATATTTTCCTCTGCCTTTATATTTCCTTTGCATTAACATCTAGATCTAAAGGTTCAGTCAGGTACAGGTTTAAATTCTGTTGGTAGAATGCTTGTGTTCTTTTACTAGGAGGCTGATAATGTGTGGGTATCTTTTTCTGATGTTAGCAGACATTAATATTGCTTTATTAATTCGCTAGATATTTCAAACCTGGTACCTGCTTTTCAGTAAATATGAAATCTTTCTTGCATTATAATTTCAAATTCATTTTTTGCTAATATATAGGAAATTGATTTGTGTGCATATGTGTGATGTGTGTGTGTATTATATTTCAACTAGATACTTTATTACATTTTCTTTTTTTCTTTTTTAGTTTTTGTAGTTTATTTCTTTTTGAGACAGAGAGAGACAGAGCATGAGTGGGGGAGGGGCAGAAAGAGAGGGGGACACAGAATCTGAAGCAGCTCCTGGCTCTGTGCTGTCAGCACAGAACCCGATGCACGGCTTGAACCCACTAACCACGAGATCATGACCTGAGCCAAAGTTGGACGCTTAACCGACTGAGCCACCCAGGCTCCCCACTTTATTACATTTTCTTATAAGCCCTTTTGGTTTTTCATAAGATTTTCTAGAACTTTCTAGCTGATTAAGCCCTATGTCAGTTACAGCATTTTTGACAGACCCCTCCTTTTTTCAACTTGCCACAGTGCATTGGCTAGGAAGGACTTCAGAACACCCAGCAACAGCAGCAACAGCATGAGGTGCCCCCTGCCCTTGCTTTTGGTCTCATTACAGGAATCCTTCCAGAGATGCTAATACTTACCCAGACATAGATGTACAATTAACTTCTCTATGGTTTTATAGCTGAGTGGCAGAAGCCATTGGAGACAGATCCATACCTCCCTTTGATTGTGATGCCAAGGGCTCTGCACTCAGCACCCAAAGAAGAGCCCTTAGCTAAACAGGGTCCCAGCCAGGCTAAGACTAACAGAACATGGCCAGTTGGTCTTTTCAAAATAAAGTGCCACACACTTAGGTGTGTGTGGGCTAGGCTACAGTGGGGTGTAGAAACTGAAAGCCAAGGATGCAGGGCAGCCTGACCAAAAGCCACAGGATGCTACAGCATTTGTTTGCCTAGAGCTCACAGGAGCTAGAGCTGTCAGTGCAGAGGGCCCAGGGCTGAGTTTACTTCCTCCACAGACATATTCTAGCATCTGGAGACCGCTCTAGGTGACAAGGATAACCAGGCCCTGCCCTAGAAGAAGTGGGGCTGGCTTGGGGAAAAGTTGGTATCAACATTTTAAGGATGTCCTGTTTTTAAAGATGAGAAAGAGGCTTTCCCCTCCATCCCTAAAGCAGAACAGCAGGGCAGTTTGAGAGGTCATGGGGTTGGCAGCAGGTCTGGGGAAGGGTAAGGTGGCTTTCTCCCTGGGCTGTTGCCTTAGCTCTGAGCTGTTGCTCTTTTCCCCATAAAGGGACTGGGAGGGACCCTCAATTCAGAACCCTGAAATCCAGAACCCCTGAGGAAAGTTAAAGGAGACTAACCAAAGCTGGAGGCAGTCAGCTCCAGTCACTGGGGGCACAAGCTGCTCCTCCCTATAGGAGACTGTGTCATTTTTCCTGTTTGCTAAATGCCACACGGGATTGACCAACAGGTCAGCCTACCCAGCCTGCAGGTTCTTCACAGGAGCAGTGGGAGGATTTTTTCAAATGTTTTCTCCCCTTTTTTGGCCTATGAAAAAAGGGAGACAGAGATTGTACAGTAGTATTACCAATAGTCTCAGTGTGTCTCCCAACAAACTCCCTGGGTTAAGATGATGTCCACTGCGTTTCTCTATTGTAAAGTCACACTTTTCCCCTTTGCAACATCAGCTCAGCCTGGGTTCCTCACAGCACTAGGAAAACCTATGCAAGCACCCTCTGCACCCAGGCCACTCGGCTCTGTTGAGTGGCCAATCAGTGAGCGCTCTGAGCTGGCAAACTGGCATGTGGGTGTCACAGTAAACAGGATCCTCAGGGGCAGTGCCAATTGTTCCCCCTCTGTGGGACTGCAACCAGGAAGATGAACAAAAGGGCCACTAGCAGCAGCAAATCCCGTGGTAAGAACATGGCATGCAGTTGGGAGAAGGGAGGGGTGACAGCCAGGAATGCTGAAGGAGCTCTCGGGGGGTCTTCCCATCCTCCGCACCCAGCAAGTTCAACAGTGAGAGGGGAGTGAGAGAGAGGGAGTGGGGGTGGATACACAGCCAGAAAGACAGACACCCAGTCCAGCTGAAGCATGGCAGGTGGGCCACAGCCACCGCCACTTCTATTCATAAACCATAAGATTTCAAGCCAGATAGGAAGATCCCCAGGCAGACAGACAGACACACAGACCCCTGGATAGACAGACTTCTAGATGGACAAAATCCCAGAGAGACAACCAGACAAATTGACATAATTCTTGCACAGATGGGAAGACACCCAGTCAGACATCCAGAAAGACTTGTGGTCAGACACATGGACACCACACAACTCCAACCATTTGGGAGATGACCCCAACCAACTAAAAGAAAAAAATCCCTCAAGGACAGATACCTTCCCCACAAATGGACAGACATTACCCCAGCAGAGGGTTACCCACCTACCCAATCAACTAGCCAGCCAAACCTCAGCTTTACCTTCTACAGCCTTAACTTCTGCCAGTAAAGACAGACTCCAGCCTGTGAGAAAGCCGGTCCCTCAGAGGGATAAACATACAGCCCCACCAAGCCAGCTGGATGGACGGACTGTCAAGTTAGGTAGACAGATAGATACACCCCCCCCGCAACACACACTGGACAAACAGACCCTCAGTCACTAATCAGACAAGATCCCCAGCTGGCCAGACCCCAGCTTCTGGGTCAGCCTCCCAGGCTCCCATTCACCACCATAGATGATATGGATGGCCCAATGACCCCTCACCAGTTTCCAGTCACCTTTGACCTCCAATGATATCCACTAAACACCAGAGTCCAAAAAGACCTTTTCTGATCCCACAGTGACTCTTCCTCATTTACTCTGGTATGTACTAGTCCCTCATGGCTGCCATTAGCATCCGTGAGTACTCAGGGACTCAAGAGTGTCTATGAGTCCTCCACTGAACATCCATATATTCTCAAAGTTCCTGATACTTCTGTATCTCACTTCCCTGAGTCTCCAAAATCCGATGACCATCCCGGAAATCTCAGTGATTTCCCTGGCATCCACTACTGTGTCCTGAGTAGGACCCTCAATGACCTTCCCTCTTTTGACCTCTCAATTACTTAAACTACTAGTCCCCATCCCAACAGCCCCTCAACTACTTTCACTGTCTCTCACTGACTTCCAGTGACTGCTAGTAACATCCACTGACAGTGCCCCATGAACCCCCAAGGAACTCTCACCGACTTCCAATTAATTCACTCTCATTGCCCATCCTTGTTATCACTACTGACCATCTTTGAACTCTGAGAGTTGAAACTGATAGGGGCACCTGGGCGGCTCAGTCGGTTGAGCGTCCGACTTCAGCTCAGGTCATGATCTCACGGTTTGTGGGTTCGAGCCCCGCGTCGGGTTCTGTGCTGACAGCCAGCTCAGAGCCTGGAGCCTGTCTTCCGAGTCTGTGACTCCCTCTCTCTCTGACCCTCCCCTGCTCACGCTGTCTCTATCTCTCTCCCAAAAATAAAATAAAACATGAAAAAAAGAAACTGATAAACACTGAGTCCATAGTAACTCCACCTAATCCCTCAATAAATGAAACATCCTTAACTGATCATCCACTTTGATTTCTGTCACTTAAACCTGGGTTAGCAAACCACAGCCTCAGGCTACACACACACACACGAGTGTTTTGTGACCTATGAAAATTAGATGAAATTAAAATTTCAGTGTCCACAAATAGTCTTATTGGAACATAGACTAACTCATTCCTTTACATGTTGCCTATGGCTGCTTTCACACTGACATGGTGGCCATTGAATAGCTGGAACAAGACCAAAGACTTTAAAAAGAATTAAATCCACAAGCTGAACCAATGACCCTGTTGACCCCTCAATGACTTAAAGACCTCACGCAGTTGGTTACCCTTTGAAACCTCAATGACCTCAAACTGGACTCCGGAGATACCCCCTCGAGTGACACCCCAGAAATTCCTTCCATGACTTCGGTGAAGGGTGGGCTAACTCACCTACCCAGGCAGGACCCCTAGGCCCCTCTCTGCTTTCTCCAGCCTCCCCTTGATTACCCGGGGACTGGGTCACCAAGTGGTCCTTTGGCTTTTTCCAGCCTATTTTCTGAAGGTGAGGGTGCGGGAACAGGAAAAAGTAGCTCTTTGAAAGCGTTCAGACCATCTTTCCTCCCGGAACCCGCTTCTACGTGGTCAGTTCTGTTTCCCGGCAGGTTTATGCAGGTTGAGATCCTTAAATTAAGACTGATTCCTGGCTTCCCCAGCAGATCCCAGCCCGACCCAGAAAAAAGGAAGCCCAGGAAACACAAAGATACAGCAGCATCCATTTCCATTCGGCCTTTCTCACAGCACGGGTGTCACCCCCCCCACGCCCCCGGAAACCTGCTGCGACCTCTCTCGGCCCCGCCCCGCCGGAGCGCACGGCTAGGGACGCCCCCAACTCGAGGTCCTCGACGCAGGGGTGGCAGCGCGCTCTCGGCGACAGCGTCCCCTCACGACCGCAGCACCACTCCCGCTCGGAGCCCCGTCTGCGTCTCGGGGAGGCCGTCCGACAGCGGAGGCCCGGCGAGAACGAATGGCCGTCTATCCACGTGGAGGAAGCCTGGCCTCGGGCGTGGGTCCGGGTTCCAAACGAGGGGAAGCGGCCGCGGGAGGGCGCGGGGTCACCCACAGGCCCCACGCGCGCTCAGTCCCGCCGCCGGCGGCCGCGGGGGACCGGGCGCCCGGCCGCGGCGGGGAGCGGGAGCCCGCGGGCCTGCGCGGCGAGCTCCGGACCTCCGGGCGCTTCCACTGGGTCGCGAGGTCGGAGGTGGGACCTCCGCAGCCGCCCCGCGTCCAGCCGCCCGTCCGGGCCGGCCAGCCCTCTGCGTCGGAGCCGCGGCCCGGACGCTGAGCGGAGGGCCCTCGGCGGGCGGGCGGGGGGACCCTGCGAGAGCTGACAGCCACGGCGCGACTCTGTGCCCCAGAACTCTGATCTGGACCCTCTTTCCCCCCTGCCTCCCCTGGCCCAGCTGGGGCGCCTCCCGACCAGGACCTCCAGGCCCGCTTCGCCACACGGAGGGCCGCGCCCGTGTGCGCCGCCCGGCCCGGCGGGCGGCCGGGAAAACCCGCTCCAAAGCTGTGCCGCCTCGTGAGCCAGGGGCTTTCAGGAGGAGCCCCCGGGGCGCCGCGCCCGCCCCTCCCCCACCGCAGCCCCAGGGGCGCCGCACCCCCACTCACCCCACCGCAGCCCCAGGGGCGCCGCACCCCCACTCACCCCACCGCAGCCCCCCGGGGCGCGCGCCCGCCCCTCCCCCCACCGCAGCCCCAGGGGCGCCGCGCCGCCCACCCCGCTTCGCTCCCAGAGCAGCCGTCACCCTGCCCCAGACCCTTGAGAGGCTGCGTTTCTCTCTTTCGTCAGAGGAAGGACAGAGAGAGAGAGAGAGTCCCCAGCAGGCTCCGCGCTGCCGCCTGTGGGAGCCCCACCGGCCTCTCTGGGTGGCAGTCACAGCACGGAAATGGCAGTGTTTGCAGCTCCTGCCATGAGAAAGGAAAACTGGGGTCTCCTTCTGCTACTACTGGCCCGTGTTGGAAATAAGCCACGTGGGATTGCCCAGGCCTCACAGTATTCCGTGTCAGACCCATATTCTGAGTACAGATACCTCATAAGGAAAAGCATATTCCTGCCTTTACAAAAGAGAGGTTAGCTGAAAGCTCTGTGGGTGACTGTCAAAGGCTCTTCCTATGGGCCTTGCGGACCCAAGGCTTAGATCATAAAGGGAGTTAAGAACACACGAGTTACAATGGAGCCCGGCCCCATGTCAGAAGAACCTAATTTATAGTTACCAACTGGTGATGTACGGCAGTCCCTTCCTCAAGGCCTACACTCCACAAACACCCTCCCGTGCACTGGCAGCTGGGATGAGGGCAGATAAGAGTAATTAAAACATAAACCCAGGTGCAAAGACGGATACATACAGGGCCCCCTTGCTGGTTTCCAAAAACAAACCAATTCAGAAACATTCATCCTCTTGAGAGCCAGACGGAATGACTCCTAGCTGATGTATATACAACTTAACCGATACGTTATCCTGTTTTTCACTAAGAGCATCTGGTATTTCCTTGGTCGTAAATTCACCATGACTGGGATAGTTCTGCAATTGGTATCACAAAAGGCCTCTCATTGTAAGAAATTCCTTTTCTCTGCCCTCATACTGTTGTTGAACGTTTAAATAAAGACACCAACACCGACAGGACGGAGATGCCTGCCTGGTGCTCGGAATCTCCGGGCGCTCGCTCTCTGTCTCTCTGTCTCTCTCTCTGTCTCTCTCTCTCTCTCCCTCGCCGACACGCCCGTGCTTCAGGGACCCTGGCCCTGGCGGCGCCCGCCTCCAGCACACTGGAACCCGCTAACCTGGGAGGCCAGGACCTGAGCTGCAACCGAGAGCAGGAGGCGCGACGACCTGAGCCACCGAGGCGGCGCCGCGGCGGCATCTCTCCTGAGCGGCTCGCGAGTGCGCCCAGCTGCACCCCTGCCGGCTTTCATCCAGGGGGCTGCCAGGGGCCTGACGCCACCGTCACCCCAAAGCACTTTGCTCATCTCTCCCACTGGCCGGTGACCAGACGCGAATGGTCCTCTCCCTGCTCCAGGAGGAGAGAGACGGCGACTGCATCGAAGTCAGCTTCTGCGAGGCAGGCTGGGAGTCGGGGACAGGGTGGGCATGGTGGGGGTGACAGCAGGGTCTGGGTGGCGAACTTCGCCTCTGTCAGGGCACAGACCGGAAGTCAGGCCTACACGGCCTCGCAAGGACCCCTGCCTCACACCTTGCTAGACTTCTGGCGCCTGGCCTGAGAGTTTGGGGTCAAGGTTGGCTCCGGGGGACGGGGAGCTGACGTTCGGAGTCCTCCCTGGGCCTTGTTCTCCCTATCCCCAAGTCACTCCTTCTCCCCTCACCCTTCTTGTCTCGGTGATCCTGATGGCGTGCGGAGGAATGGAGACCGGGCAGGTAGGTGTTCTCAGCTCTCTAGAATGCGTTTCCTTGTGCAAGGAGAAGGCAAGAGAAGTCTTGCCAGCCCCTCCCTAACGCTAGGCCTGAAAGGCCCGGGTCATGGAGTGACTCCTCTATTGCACTTTAATTTTTTGGTGGTGTCTTTCGTCTTTTTCACGGTGCTTATCCCTGCAGTGTTCACAACCCCTCTACCACTGGGCTTCCCACCCCAAATCTGCACCGTAGACCGTAAGGTTCTATACTGTGGCCTCCCTGGTCCGGTCTGATCTCTGTCTTTGCCTCTCCTTTCTTCACTCTGCTTTAGCCATTTTGGCCTTTGCTGTTCCTCAAATGTGCCAGGGATGGCTCTGCCTCAGAGCCTGTGCCTTGGCTGTTCCCTCTGCCTGGAACATTCTTCTCCTTGGCTTGGATTGTTCAAGTGCTACTTCCTCCATGAGGCCTTCCTGGATCTTACATCATTTAAAACTCCCAGCACTCCCACTCTCCTTCCCTTGTCCTATTTTCCTCTTGGCCTCACAATTCTTCTAGCATATAAAGTAATCCACACACTGTTTAGTCTCCATCTTCCTGATTAGAAGATAAGTCCAGGAGGGCAGAGATCTCGGTTTTGCCTGTTAGCATAAATTAGTCCTCAATAAATGGATGTCAACACTGAAGGCACGTGATTTCTGCATTCTGGCCTGCGTGGACAGGGTTGTGGGGCAGGTAGGTAGTGCTCCGGGGTGAATGGCTGATCACAGAGTGTGCACAAGCTGTAGTGATGTCCCTTTTTCACTCCTGATTTTGGTAATTTGTGTTCTGTCTGTCTGTCTCTCCTCAAGTCAGTCTGGCTAGAGTAAAGATGAGCAAACTTTAACTGTTGTACTAGGTCTGTCTTACAGCTTTTTTTTTTTTTTTTTGTAAATAAAATGTATTAGAGTAGAGCCACACTCATATGTTTATATATCGTCTATACCTGCTTTCATACTATAATGGCAGAGTTCAGTAGTTTCAAGTTGGGTAGATTGAAAGGCTCACAAAGTGTAAAATATTTATTATCTGGCCCTTTATAGAAAATGTTAGCCGTCTCTGGGCTAGAGGTTTATCAGCTGTATTAATTTTTTTCAAAGAAGCAGCTTTGGGTTTTATTCATATTCTCTTTTTTTTCATTTCCTATTTTATTAATATCTACTCTTCTTCATTATTCCTTTCTAAAGGTTATTTTAGCTTTAACTTGCTCTTATTTTCCTAGTTTCTTAAACTTAGATCACTGATTTGAAATTTTTCTTTTTTTCATGGATAAGCATTTAGTGTTATTCACTTTTCTTTAAACACTGTGTTAGCTAATGTTAGCAAATGTGAGGTGTTCTTTTTCAATTAGTTCAAAAATATTTTCTAATTTCCCTAGTGATTTCTTCTTTGACTCATGGTATTTGACCACAGTTGTGCCTGGTTTCCAAATATTTGAGGATTTTCTCATATAGATTCCTATTATTAATTTTTAGTGATTTCCACTGTGATCAAGGAACAACTTTATATAATTTCAATCCTTTTAAAGGTACTGAAGCTTGTTTTATGGCTATGAATATGGTCTATCTTGGTAAGTACTCTGTGTGCACTCAAAAATAATATGTATTCTGCTTTTGTTGAGTGGAATGATCTATAAATATCAAGTCAGTCAAATTTACTGTGTCTGTTTTGAAAGACACTTTAATATTTTTGTATCTTTACTGTATCTTATAAATCTTAACTAATTACTATTCTCTAAATGTTCTATCAATCACTGAGAGAGGAGTGATGAAGTCTTCAACTGTTCTATAATTGACAATTAGGATAAATATTATTTAAATCTTATTATTTGTATGACTTTTTTTGGAGAGAGTCTACTTGCTCTATTATTTGCTGATATAATATTGAAATTTCTAATTTTAAAATTTTCTGGTTTGTCTTTTCAGTTCTGTCAGTTTCTGCTTCAGCTATTTTAAAAATCTGTAATTGAGTACATTTACAGTTAGCATTATGTCTTCCTGATGAATCAATCCCTTTTCCAATATGTAAGGTCTCTTTTTGTCTTTGGCCTATTCCTTTTTCTGAAGTGTACTTTGATATTAATATATCCACTTAAATTACTCGAATGTGCATATCTTTCTCCATTCTTATAGTTTTTTAAAAAATGTTTTATTTATTTCTAGGAGAGAGAGAGAGAGAGACAGCATGAGCAGGGGAGGGTCAGAGAGAGAGGGAGTCACAGACTGAAACAGGCTCGAGGCTCTGAGCTGGCAGTCAGCACAGAGCCCGACGCGGGGCTCGAACCCACGAACCGCAAGATCATGACCTAAGCGGAAGTCGGACGCTTAACCGACTAAGCCACCCAGGCGCCCCATTCTTATACTTTTTAAAATCTATGTTCATCCTTATTTTTATTTTATTTTTTGAGTTTATTTATTTATTTTGAGAGAGAGGAAGAGAGAAGCAGAGAAATAGGAAGAAAGAGAATCCCAAGCAGGCCCTGCGCTGTCAGTACAGAGCCCGACTCTGGACTCGATCTCACGAATCATGAGATCATGACCTTAGCCAAAATCAAGAGTCAGACACTTAATGAACTGAGCCACCCAGGCTCCCCCATTTATTTTTAAAGTGTCATGTAGGTGACATACTGTAGGGGCTTACTTTATTATTCAGTCGACAATTTCTGCCTTTAACTGGAAGTATTTAGTTGTTAATATAATTATCAGTAATGTCGAATTTAAACCTATCATTTTTCTCTTTTCTATTTATTCCATCTGTTTTTCGTCCCTTCATTTTTCTTTTCAGTCTTCTTTCAGATTGAGAAATTTTATGAATCCATTTCATAGCCATTATTGACTTATTAGCTATACCTCTTTGTTTTATGTACTTAGTGGTGGCTTTGGGGTTTACAAGTTATATCTTTACCTTATCACAGTCTACATGCAAATAATATTATAC